>NC_140104.1:5755864-5947050 GCF_964237585.1 Gallinula chloropus
GGCATAAACAGTTATTACTTGACGGCTGTTCGTCGGCAGCTATGGCTGTGTGACAGCAGTGGAGCCTCCTCCACAACCGCTTTCATGTGAGCACGGAAGGATCAGATTCCATGGTGGCTAGTCTGCAACTGCTTTGACCAGTGCCAAATCTACCTATAAGTTTTAAGGCAAATCACTGCAAAAGCCTGACAAGAAAATAATCCCAAGTTAATACAGTGAAGCCATAACGAGAAGTGAGGTGGTGGATGGTTTGGTAGTAATAGAAGCAGGATAGGGAACAACAAAAAATATTTCCACTCGATTAGGCTTTTGGATAGGAAATTGTTTTGCTGGGTAAGAGAACACTACTGGCTGCAAACTTTGAGGATTTTATTGTGTAGCCAGACCTCACGTGTGGCAGTCTTTCACTTAATTCTCACATTCAGGAAGTAGCGTTGCCACAGTAATGCACCTGCCTTTTTGTGAAAGGCCTCTTTAAAACCCTAATAACCTCTTTTCTTTGCATTTTGCTTTCTGTACATAGTTGTTTTCCAGCTGGGTTTTTTTTTCTTTGTGCTAGTGATAATACAGCTGCTGAGATTAGTTTTGACAAAGACTTTGGGTGGGGGTGTGTGTTCTTTAATTCTGTTAGGGTGCAATGTGGATTTTTCATGATTTTTTTTCCCCTTCCACTGATACTATTTAAATGACACAGTGGTGGGTGCTTTGAAGCTACCAGCAGAGCCTGCAATGATAGGGTCTTTATGCTGTACTCAACAGCTTCAGTTTTGTCTCTCATACTTTTTTCACCTTGTAACAAATCAGACTGTCATGTAAAATCCACGTGTGGCACTTCTGTTTCTTGGCAAATGATTTATATTTTTTTTTGTACTATCATAGCACATGTGAATGGATTAAGCAATGCTGATAGCCATGCAAAACTTTGTTTAAAGTAAGTTATAAGCAGAAAAATGTCACATTTGCATTTCTCTTCTCAGGGGAGTACAGGTATGGGCAGGAGTGTGTGAAAGAGAACGAGTGTCAGATCTGTGTGCTAGTCCAGAGCCTTTCATTAAGTGCTTGGATTCTGTACTCCCGGGATTCATTAATGACATGGATTTTAACTGTGAGTTATTACACTGTAAGAAGCAGAGGAAAGCTGGTGTTTTGCTTTAGTTGGTTTTCTTTTTCCTGATTCTCATTGCCAACAAGTAGTATTAATTTCTGATTTGAAATCAGATTAAATTAATCATGGAAACAAACGGTTTTGAGAACCATCTGGGTTGTGAGAAGCTTTTAAAAAGCAGAAAAGAACTTCTTGGTATTTGTGGTATGTGGCATGTCATAAAAATTGTAAGCAGATAGGAATGTTTTTAAAATATGTACAGATATCCTTTTCTTTTCACCATCTTCTCTTCCCCCATCCTCCCTTCTCTACCCCCAGTTAATACTGATCACAAAGCATCTGCTTTTAGATCAGGGCTAGAACTGGAATGGCTTGACTACTGTGGACAGAACTCTGGCAGTATTTAAGCTTTACTCAGAATAATACTCTTGTGCATAAACACTAAAGTTTTGCCTATTCAGAAGATGTTTCAAGACCATGGTCTTGATGTTCTTCGTCCCAGTAAGGTTTCCAGGATGTTGCTGAGAGCGCCCAGTTAAAGACCAGTGGCTGGGCTTGACTAGCAGTTCTGTAGTTCCCTCCACTGGTGGACACCAGGAATGGGAGACCACTGGAAAATCCTTGTGTCAGTGTGTTCTGGGACCTGTGCTGTTCAGCCATGCACAAGGCTCAAATGGTTGTTGCACTAGAGATCTCCTCCTAGATGGGGCTGCTGTACTCAGCTTTCTGATAAGATCTGGAGTGCCCCGGGTCATTTCTTACCCAGTGCTTGCTGACGTAATTGGATAATTTACATGAAGTCATCTAAATATAGATGTGGATGCAGCCATCGGTTCATGGGGTGAATGTTTTTCTAATCCAGTAGGTAGAACACTGGATTTTCTCCGAAGAGCCCTGTCTGGAACTGCTCCAGTACAGGATGTTAATTGAATCTACTTTTTCCCCCCCCCCACCACCACCAAAATCCTGGCACATTGATTTATACAGTCTCTGTTCTAACAGGGTCTCACAGTTCTGAGTACTGTAGTTTGAATGTAACACATGCTTTGTATTCTCATCTTAATAATCCTTTACTTAATTAAAGGCCATGAAGTGTTTGGACAAGAACATTCTAGACATTTGAGAATGTATTTTTACAACCTGGAGAGAACGCATCACTGAAAACGATAATGCAGCTTTGAAGTGCAACGTTTGCTTATTTGTAGTGAGCTGTCAGCTTCTAGAAGAGAGCAAATGGCTGCGCTTTCTAAGAATCTCCTTTAAATATCACAAATTACGGTCCCTATTAAGACAATATAGATTTCTAATTATATGTATTTGTCTGCAAGTTAAGAGACTTGTAATGGCTTCCTCCATAGCCTATCATAGATGAGTTCACTGATGTGCCTGTGAGTTTATAGCAGCCTTTGGGAGGAAGAAATGCCTTTTTTGCCTCATTTGTAACACAGGAATTCTGCCTACACCATTTAGCATTCAGGAGCTGCTGGAGCTCTTTGTGAAACCTTACTGTCTTCACTCTGAAATTTAAGTGAACTTTTGCACATTCAAGTATTATATTAGCAGATTGAAAGAATGAATGGAAAACACTGACATCACTACACAAGTACTGTAATAAAGGGTTGTGTGTTTCTGTAATGGGGTCCTCGCATGTGGCAAAACAGCCTCAGTCTTTCTGCAGAGAAGGAGACTTGGTGCCTTCAGTGAATGTCTTATGTTAACCAGCTTTTCAGTATTGGTGTTAATTAGGCAATAACGTCAAAAGAGTGAGCTCTGCAGGGTAGCAGCCTCCAACTGCTTGATAAATGCCGAGACAAAACTGAATGTTTAACCTTCACCTTGACATTTAGTTTTTGAAACAGGAGGCATTTATCCTAGCGTAAGGTTCCATTCTGCTGACTTTTTAATCTCTTGCACTTCTTGGTTAAAATGTGAAATAACTGACTGAGACTGGAAGGGCACTGGAGGGACCCATACTATGGTGTTACTGAAAAACCGTGTTCTGCTTGGAGCAGCCAATACTTACTGTGGTTTTGATTTGATATTTTTTTTTCTTTTCCTCAATTTTCTTTTTACTTTTTAGACACAATAAAGTCTTAGAAATGCCGATGAAGTATACCTTATATGCAACTGAATGCGTCTAGCCCAGCACTCCCTGGCTTCCACCATTATCTTAGATCCCCTGACAATCCTTGGCATTAAATTTTTACAGCCAAATTTCATCCCATCCATTCTGTTTGGAGAACTGAGGTTTTATTAAGGGATGAGTGGGCATGAGTCCTGTTTCCAGCTTTGTCGCTAACTCAGTAACATACAGCAAGCTAGTTTTTCTGTATGTACATAATCCTTCCTCTTCTGTAATAAAATCATGGTAAGACCCTCCCCTATCTTGGAGGGATGTCAAAGCTTACTTTGTTAAATAATAGTAAAAGACTTCGGATTTCTATAACGTTTTGTATCCAGAGGATAGTAAATACGATTGCTGATTTTGTTTAAACTGACATTCTGTGGTCAAACTGTTTTCTTATAGCATCAGGCTTTGTTTTATTTTTATGTCTAACTTTTAAGGGTCAGCCTTATGGCTAAAATGTTTAGTTAATGCAGTAACCCTATTAGCTATTGACTGAAGTGTTTTCTCTTTTATCAGTGCATTAAATGGATATGGAACACTAATTTTTAATAAAGTATTATATTTTGTCTCCTGTGATTTTTTTTCTCCAGCATCATAACTCTTTATTTGCCATGTTGGTCACTGTGCTTTTGTGATCCTCACTGAGTATTTAGTATTCCTGAGCCACAGAAATACTGTATCAGCAAATGGCTTTTGGATTATAAGGAGCTGTTGCTACCTTTCATCCATATCCTGCAAGCTCAGGATGTTTGCAGGAGGTGTCAGTGGGCTTACAGGTTCACTGGGGACAACTGGTTTTCATTTTAACTGGGCTGTTCCGTTAATTGTAGAACAGTTCACTGCCTGCAGTGGTTATTTCAAGTCCATGGAAATAACTTCATTTGCTAATAAGAATCACAGAGCCGTTTCATCTTCAATCTACACAATTTGTATTACCACAAAGGTAATAGAACTTGTATCTTGAAAATCTTGGCTGACAGAGCAGCCTAGCGGGGAATTGGGTACAGAGATTTAGTCCCTGTTCTGCAGCAGGTGTTGCCCCAGGCCCAAGTTTCGCCTCAGGGTCGCGCGTTGCCTCAGGCCCGCGCTTCGCCTCAGGGTCGCGCGTTGCCTCAGGCCCGCGTTTCGCCTCAGCGGAGGCCTCTCGCCCTGCCTCCTTCGCGCAGCGGCGCGGTTGCCATAGAGCCCCCGCAGCTGGGGCGGTGTCAGCAGCGGCAGGTGCGGCCCCGCCTCGGCTTGACGTCAGCCGCGGAAGATGGCCGCGGGGCCGCGCGGCGCGGAGCCTTTCTCCCTCAGCCGCGGGTGGCTCTGAGCGCGGCCGGGTGGCTTCGCTCCCCGGCTCCGCCATGAGCTGCTCGGCGGACGCCGTGAAGGAGAAGCTGCTGTGGAACGTGAAGAAGGAGGTGAGGAGGGAGGAGGAAGGGGTGAGGATGGGCGTTCTCCGTGGAGCTCCCCGCCGGAGCGGTGAGGCGGCCAGAGCGCCGCGCTCCGGGTGGTGGAGGTTCTCCCCGGGGCTCTTCGGCGGCACGGGGGGGGGTCCCGTCCGTTCCTCCCCGTGAGGGTTTCAGGGAAACGGACAGAGAACCGTTTCGGGGAAACGGAGGGTTTCTCCCGATGGATGGGGGTTCCCGGAGCCTTCCCGGGGTGGGGGGAGGCGGTTGGGACCCCCCCCCCTGCATGGCGGTCGGGGCTGGTTCTGCGGTGGGCTCGTTGTATCTCCGCTTTCGCCGTGGGGCCGGCAGCCTGGAGTTTCCCTTGAGTAAATAGAATAAAGCTTTCGCCGGATGGAATTAAAACCCGGCTTCCCTTCGGGAAGGCGATGAATGGAGGCGGAGGGTTTGTCAGCTACAACCGTTTAACCCTTCCCTCGCCGGAAAAATCAGCCCAGGGAGTCCGGGCGCTGCTTGGCCGAGCAGCGGAGGTTGGTGTTGTAACGGTGCTCCGGGAGCCAGCGGCGTGCGAGTTTGCTGGGCTTTCCTGAGGGGAACCGGGGAGAAGAGACTCTGCCCGGCCCTGCAGCCCCTCACCGTGGAGCTGCTCTGAGGCAGAGGCAGTGAGCTCATGGGCCCCGCTCCCGTATTGATAATGCTTTGATAACTTCCATAGCTGCAGCGTCTGGGGAAGAAAGGGGGGGAAATGGGGGAAAAGAAAGCTCCAGCGAGCCCCTCAGATGAATGGTGCTGGCTCCCAAGTGTTGGAGCCGGGCAGAGGGTCTGTAACTGCTCTGGGAAAGGGCGCAGAGGGTTGTGTTGCTTTGCACAATGGTTCTTACAAGTAGCTGTGTGACAGATGCTCAATGGGGCAATCTTGAGATCCGTTCCTGGATAAACTGCGGAACAGCCTGTGCCTGGATGGGGATGGTGGCACTAATCATGGCTGTGTTCGGTCTGCTCAGCCTGCAAAGGCTGCCAGGGGTCCCGGTGATGCACTCAGCAGGACAGCCTTCCCATCCTGCTTTCCCTTCCGCTGCTGCGGAGCAAGGTTCCTGCTGGGACCCTCCTTTCGGGTTCCCTGCCAAGGAGATGTGTTGGGGTAAGCATGCCTTGGGCTGAGAGCACTCAGGAACACGCTCCAGCATAGTGCCTTGGCCCCATGTACCCGAGTACCAGGTTTTGCACTTTTGCGGCATTTGACTGTGTAACAGCTGAGCGGCTGCTTCTGAGTGAAGGTGTGATGCTCATCTATTGCAGCGATAGAAGCGTTTTGAAAAAGCAAACTCCCCTCCTGCCCCGGGGGGTTTGCAGCTGGGAAATCAGAAGCAGCCAGAAAGCAGAGTTCATTAAAGCTCAAGTGCAAAGTTGTTGCTCCAGCCAAGGTTCCTGAGCCTGAATCTGGTGTCCTCGTGTTGGTTAGCACTGAAAGCAGAAAATACCAGATGCTTCAGTCAGTGTAGGTGGATTGTGAGCAGTAGAGTAGGGATGGACATGTCCAGAACGGTCTGCACACAAACCGGCATGCCTGTGTCCTAGAATGACCCAGCCAGCAGCTGGCTGCAGGGCACTGAGCAGGTGATACCTGTCGCACACGAGATGCTGGGCTGAATGCAGCCGCAACCCTCCTGCTTCGTTTAAAGAATCTCACTTCAGCTAGGACCTTTGAGCTGAGGTAGTGTGGGCTTGATTTAGAAGTGTGTGTGATTGCTCTCCTGGGTTAGCGTTTAAATACATAAATAAGTTTGAGAAATGTTTTCCGACTCTGAATGCTGCAATCTTGTGCTAATGTACAAGATGGAAAGTGAAATGGATTTTCATGATCCCAGCCAGCTCGAGCCGAGGAGAACGAGTGGTATATAATCAAAATATCTGAGGCTAATTTGTTTTTAAAGTCTCTAAAATGTTTTTAATTGGACTCTAGCCTTTAAATTACTTGAACAATGCTTGAAAGTGTTATTTCTAACTTCTATGTCGTCTGTGTTTTTGTTTTGGTTTTGATTTGTGTTTTTTTCCCTTTTCCAAATCCTCACAAATGCTCTCTTAGAGGATTTATATTGGCTTGGCTTTTGGGGGGCTGTCCAGAGCTTTCCATCCAAAGACAGTCATGCGAGCTGTTTGGCGATTGCAGGTTACGGTAACACCACTGCAGTCAGGTGGTCAGGGTCCGGGTAGCTGGAGACCCTGTCTGTGGGAACCTGTCTGTTCTGCTTGCCTGAAGACAGATGGTGTCAGGGGGCTGGTGGACACACTGAGGTTGAGGTACTTTTTTCCTTGTTAATCATTGAATGGAGCCAGGAACTTATGCCAACCCCTGGTATACCAACCTCCAGCTAATGCTGCCCTTTAACTTTTGCTGGTAGGATTTTCAACCTTGCTTTTTTTTATCCCGTGTGATCTCTCACACAGCCACTTACACCTGGGTGTGCGTTGTGTGTCGGTGGCCTTGCTTGGACAAGGGTGGACGTGAGTAGACCATCTCTGTTTGCAAAGCGATCGTTCCCTTTGTCCTTTAAACCCAGCCTCTTCCTCCCAGTGGGTTATTTTCACATAACCTTGATATCTAATGCAGTTCAGGGTGAGCGTATTCTTTGTGTTGCTTACACCAAGGCTGTTAAAATTCAGTTGCCTCTGCAGAGTATAAAATGGTTGCCTCCAAAGTGACTCGGGGCAAAATGTGTTATTTTGCCTCTCCCTCTCAGCAGAAAATTTGGCGTTTTTTCCTTTGGGAAAACTTAGTGGTGTCTGCTTTCTCTCAGATGGACTCTCAATTCCCACTGATGAAGAATGTATTTTGTTGGCTGTAATAGAAAGGAGGACATGTAACGTGTTTTGAAAATTTAACTCCACCGGGACTCATGCTGAGGCTGCTTATAAGTTCACGTTTCAGACATTTATCTCTCTGCAGGAAAATCTGTTGTGACAAGTAGACTCATAAACCATATTTTGCTCTGGCCATTTCCTTCTACCCACTGAACTGGAGGGTTTTTGCCATTTCTGGAATTAAGCGCAGCACTCTTTCTGGCTGTGAAACAAGCAGGATAATGTTAACCTTAGCAGCATCACCCTGAAATGCAACTTAGAACTAAAATGCAGCCTCTTCTGAGGAGAAATGCTTAGTGGCTTGTGTTTCCACCACCCAGTTCTTCACTGGGGGTAACAAAGAGTTGGTGCAGCAGGAGTGATCAATAGATGAGATGGGCAGGAACTGCACAAGCTAAAGGAGGCACAAAGGGTTTTCTCCTTTGAGATAAAAACGCCGAGGTTTTCAACTGTGGATCTGGTCATTCCAATGTGGTTTGGGCACCGTTCTTGGCCTCCGACACTGCATTGACCCCATGGTGCTTCTCCAGCATCCCCTCATGATGCAGGGATGGGGAAAATGTTGTGACCCGTATGCTGGAAGAGTGGTGCTGGATTGAAAGGCCATTCCTATCCCTGAAGGTTGCAGAAGTGTTGAGATACAGCGGGTTAGCCCTGGTCAGAAATCCATCATCGTGACAGCTTAGCAAAGTGCAGTAAAGCAAGTCCTCGCATTGGAGCAGACTGAGAACTCGACAGAGGGATGGAAAAGAGAATGCCTGTGGGAACACCAGCCCTTTGCTTGGGGAAAGTTAGTTCATGGTCAGTGCACGTGGTGTCTTTGAGTCTTCATTTTCTTGGTCTCTTATATCAGCAGGTAGCTGAAAATTGGCATTTACTTCCATTTTTAAAGCTTCCTTATAAGGAATATTAGAAAAACCCCAACAACCAAACATAAAGGCATTTCTTTTTCCATAGTGGAATATATCAAACTGATGTGCACAGCACTCCACACATGTGCCTGTTGCACCTCGGCCAAACCTCCACCGCCTCCTTCCCACCAGAGCAGATTGGTCTCTGACAGCAGCCTGGGCTGGGGGACAGCCCTCCATCCCTTGCAGCAAACCAGCAGTTGAGTCAGCTTCACAGGTTTCTCTACCTGTGCAGGTGGATGGTGAATGCAGGGGGGCGAGCTGTTGATGCTTCTTTTAATGAAACTAATTTGCAGTCTGGTTGGGTCCGCTCCTATCTGCAAGTGGGTGTCTGTGTGGGCTTGTGCTCAGAAAGCTTCCCCGGAATGGAGACACACAACAGCACGATTCCCCACAAAGAGCTGCACAAAACTGCAAGGGGGGGAAAGAAGGAAAAAAAACCAAACCCAAAAACCAGGCTTGTGTTCTGTTTGATCAGAGCCGTTTGATTTGGCTCCTTGCCTGGAGCATCCCTGAATTACGTGGCAGTGAGGAATGACGTGCGATTGAAGAACGCTGCATTCCAGCTTTCAGATCTTCACATCTACAGTCTGTGCCCTGAGAATGTTTTCTAATAACATCCACTAACCCTCCAGAAAACCTGCAAAGGATGCTCTGTGCTCGATGGCATTAGGGAGCAGACGCTGATTGCTCGCCTGGTCTGTGCTGCTTAGCTCTGGAGGTCCTGGATTCAACATCTGCTGATGGGCTGACTGTGCCATGCTGCCCTATAAAAGTAGGGTTGGTTGTTGCATCTAAAACCTTATTCTTTCAAACTTTTTCATATGCTAATTATTTGTTTGGTCTTTTTCTCTGGGTCTACAAACAGGGACACAAATAACAACACAAAGACTGATGATTGGGGTATGCCACAAAATGTGTGATGATGGGGAGTTTGCCTCTGAGCTGGAGTTCTTGCTCCTGGAAAATGACTCCTCTTCCTCCCTGTTTTCAGGAATTGAATTCCAGTTACTGATCTCTTGGGGGGCTGATGCTGAAATCACAGTCTGAAGTCCTGGGTGCCTGAGTCCATGGCTCTGAATTTGAGTCATACACGTGCATGGTGACCTTCAGGCAGCTTTTGTGTTCTTCCTCTTCTGCCCACCTTAGCACTAGCAGCACTCAGAGCTATTTTTTCCTTTTAGTCAACCAGGCCTTATATTTGGTAGACTAATAGTTTTAATTTGGTAAACTCAGAACAGCTTGCAAAGGCTGGGTCACTTGTGCAGACGGGTCGGCTGTGGCGCAGAGATGAGTTGGCTGGCGGCAGTGGATCCGCTGTCTGTGCTTCCTTCGCAGGCTCTGTGTGCTGGAGTGTGCTGCACCCTGTGGAAACACAGCCCAGAGCCTGACCGCAGTTCAGAGCGGCGCAGCTGCCCTGTCCCTGTCCCTTTGCTGCCGTCTGCCATGGGGCCATCGTCTGGAACATCCTTTGGCTCCTGCCAAGACAAACAGGCATCAAGTTTCTAAATCAACAGCGATGCGAGTGAAAATGTGAGAAAGTGGTTGATTGCTGGATAAATGGGGTAATCCAGGTGCTTCCAGTATGAGATCCCATCTATGAGACCTTCTCACACCTTTGCTCCTACCCTCATACCCCTCCACTTCTCACTGCTTCCTGCAAGGTCCAATGTTCTGTAGCCATGTCAGAAATGCTGCAGAAAAGAAACAAATTGCCTTGTTAGGAGTTCATGTTGTCAAGCCTCAACTGTGAACTGTGAGCCTGGCTTTATAAAGTGCAAAAGACTTGCTTTGAAGTCCTCAGATAGAAATGTGTTGTTTTTCCAGAGCCTCTTATGTGTTTGCCTTTCCCCTCAATGTTTTCTTTGCATCCCTGTTCAATAAGAAGCCCAAATTCTGTAGGATTGACTTGATCCATAATTTGGGACGAGTGCTGTGTGTTGAGAGGCTGGAGCTGCAGAGTAGGTGGAGGAGTGGGCACGGAGACCTCGAGATGCTTCCCTGGGGGAAGGCATGCTTGATTGCAGCATCCAGAATTGGCCTCAAATGATCCTACTGGAGGAGGAAGCCCTCTAAATTGGAGGAAGCGCCTTCGTAGGCAGCTGCCACCTCATCATTTCAGCAACACAAGGACAGAGCCCAGCTGCTGATGGAGCCTTGCACCTGCAGCTCCTCCTGCCTCCTGTGCTGAGTGGGAAGGCTTAAAACCTTTGGACCTGCTAATGGTGCAAGGAAGCTGTTGAAAGAAGAGAGAATCTCGTTAAATCTTCTGCCACAGTAGTGCTTACTTATACAGAAAGTGATGCAGCATTTATTAGGCAGAGTGTCCTAGCCATGTAATTACAGCTCACAAATGAGAGAAGCCAAAAATGGTTGTGGGTTTGTGTCTGGAAGAGCAAGTGCTCCATGGCCGGGAAGGAATGAGTGTCTGATAAATGACTTGGTGGAGGCAAATAGGTTTTGTCTGGTTTCAGGCTGAGGAAGCCATTGGGGGAGGAATGAGGCAGCAGATGAATGGAGGGTAACTGTAGCCTGTCTTCGAGACCATAATTGTAAGATTTGTCTATTTTCTTCCTTAATTTTTGAAAGTCAGTAATCTGCAGTGAATTCCCTCTGGAGCTTGACACATCAGCCTTGAAACCAGAGAGGAATTTTGTTTTGAATCACTAAGAAGTGAGAGAAATGTGATGTTACTTGCTGTAACTGTTCAGTGGTGTCTAGAAGCAAAAACCGAAGGCGCTGCCTTCTCTATCGGTACTGTATTATTTTTGTGCAGTGCCTGGTGCAGCAGAGATTTGAGAGCATAATTTGTCATTACTGTGGCTTTTAAAGTCCCCAGATGGGGGAAAGGTTGCTGCAAACCTCTCTTGGGACGTATGCCTGTGTAGCTCGGGGATTCTTTGTGCTTGAAAAAGAGCAGAATCTCACAAATGGGAAGAGGACATAGCAATACATAATCTTGTTTCATGAGCAGAAGTAACTATACACAGGAAGGCCAGGGCTGAATCACATCAAAAGTTTTGCACAGCCCTTTGGACCTTCTGCTGAAGGTTTCCAGAGTGCACTCTGAAGTAATTCAGGTTTTTTAGGGGCATGTCCCAAACAGGCCTCTCCTTATCCTACCAGGGGTTCCCTCATCCCATGAAAAGCTGCTAAGGTTTGTCCTTTTTTCCCCCTCCTGAAGTGCTTCTGTCCTTCCTTCCTTCCCAGCATGTAACTTGTGTGAGTTGTTAGTCTCTCGGTGGTGGGGAGCGGGCAGGCACAATGCAAACTGAAACTCCCAAGTGCTGGGCAGGTTTGTGTTGGGATCTTGCAATCACTTTTTTTTTCCTCTCTTTATTTTAGGTGAAGCAGATCATGGAAGAAGCTGTCACCCGGAAATTTGTACATGAAGACAGCAGTCACATCATCGCCTTATGTGGTAAATGACACACAAAAGAGCTAACACTGCTTCATCTTACTTGTTCTATAGAAGTGTATTTTCTCTGCTGCCAGAGGTAAATGGTGGGATTTAAATATTAGAAATCATGGACTTCAGGCCCATGTCACCCTTTCTTTACACTTGCTATATCTGCAGGTATGTTACAAATAAGAAAGTAATTCATTAAAATGGCATTATCCAAAATAAATACCAAGCCAAAATGACAAGGTGATTTCCTAGGTAGCACTAGCAGGTTAAATAATATCTGTTTGGAGATAAGAGGCAGCCCAGAGAATAGCTGCCAAAAGGTGAAGTTTTCAGTCACGGGTGAAGATCTGGTGCTGCCTTCCAGCTGGAAGTACTTTGCTCTGTAAGTTGTCTCAGTGCATTTGAAGAATGAGGCATCTCATTTTGAGTATAAATGACAGAATCCAGCCCAAAAAGACACTGAAAGAGTTGTTGCCTGTATTAAAAGAAGAGAAAGAATGGAAACCTGGGTGGCTCTTCTAGCCACTGTCCTGCCACTGGCTAGGAATTTCATATCTGCACAGCACTTCCCTGCCCTCCGCTGTGCGCTGAATGCTGTGTGGCAGAAGTGATTTGGGAGATTGATGCCCAGGCTTCAACATCATGGACATTCCTGTATCTTCTTTTAATATAGTCAGTGAGCCATTATGTTGGCGACTTTGTCTCATGACTGTATTTTGGAAGTTGCATTAGCAAGAATTAGTGAGAAAATAAAATTTCTTTGTGGATAACATCATGTGTACCAAGGGCAGCTGGTGTTTCAGAACTCTGAATGAATTTAGAATTTGAAAATTTGATGGTGGCTTGGCTGGTCCCTGCAGACTTAGAGTGATGTTTGTGTGTTGTGATGATGGAGTGAAGCACAGCCTGCCTGGGTGGGTGAATAAAGGTTGGTCCGATGTTGGGCACTCGTTAGAGGTCAGCTCACGAAAATTCACACCCTTGCAGGCTTAGCCACTTCCCTCAGTGCCTGGGAAGGAGCTGTTGGATGCTGGTGAACAGTTCTGAAATCCAGCCTGTAATTTACTGGGGCCAATACAAATTTAATGCTGTTCATCAGACTTCGGTGTGTGGGGAAACATCACAGCAAGATACTGCAGAGCACTAAAGCTGTGCAGTACTGTAAATATGTATGTTGGCCTATGAATTCTTGGCTGCTTTCTCAAAGACTTAACTGGGAATGATGCTGAGAATGATTGGAGAACAGCCATCCTCCAAACACTTCTGGATTTCACAGAAAGGAGCGCTTGCAGCCAAGTATTCCCAGTTATGTGCTGATGACAGGGCAGAGGTTAAGAAGAGTGGAAGTTAGATTTGGCTTTGGAGATAAGTGGACTGTTCACAGGCAAAGAAGTATTGCCAGGCCTGTTCAGACAAAAAAAGTACTGCTGCCTTACTGACAGCCAACGTTGCAGAAGAGTACCCCCTTCCCATCACAGCAGTGAAACTCCAGCCAGCTCTGCTGTGTGTGGTATTATGTACATGTGGTTAATATTTCACTTGCCTGCTTGCTGCTTCCAAGTTATCTTTTACTTCAAGCTCCAGAGAATTTATTCACCCCTACGTATTCAGTGCAGGAATGGGAGATTTGGCAGTGTTTTCTGGCTAATGTTTTATTGCTGTTAATACAGACTATAGCTATTTTTCCATTTAGGCTGTGGATATGTTAAATACTCCCCTTTTACCTACTGTATGTTTGCACTATACAGAGGAGAGAAAGTAACTGAGGAAAATGGTCCTGAGCCAGGAGCTGGCAGAGGAACCCTGAGCCAGTGCCCTCAGTGCAGGCTGCTGGTTTGATCTGGGGAGCTCCTTGTGCTGTGTGTCTGATCCCCATTTGGGAAGCTGTAATCTGCAAGATGTGCTGCAGTGTTGATGTCAGGCATAGTGGGGTGGCAGCTATTTCTGTTAGAGTCTGCTCGGCCAAAATTGGGAATGCTGCAAAATCCTCTTATTATTTGCCCCTTCTGCCACTGGGATTCCAGTTGGTTTTGTGTTCTGAGTTCTGTCGGGTCTGAAGAGCTAATAATTCTCCATCAGCTGCCTCCTTATTGCCCAGCCACCCTACCTATGGAGGTATGTGGTGCCTATGGGAGCACCTGTGGCTGCTTTGGACGTGGGACTTAATTAACTCTGAAACAGAAGTAGGTAAAGCTGAGTGTGCTGATATTGCTTGGGCTAATTGAACAGAGAAACTGTTTCCAGTAGGTTTGGCTCAGGGCTCCTGGCTGGGGCTCTCCCCTGTGTGCAGTTCTCTTCCCTCCCCCACTACAGCTTCATGTGCCTCTTCAGGAGGTTTTTCCCTTCTATTTAAAATTAGATTGGCTCAGTACATGAGTCACTTTCACTGAATCTTTGTTATAAATATAGAATTCTTGTGAATCATTTTACTCTTCTGCAAGGCTGAGTTTAGCAAGTCTCTTAAATACATGGTAGTCCATTTTCAGGGCCTGTCTGCATCAGTAACAAAACTTCCTAGCTCTCCTGGGTCTGGAGAGGCTGAAGGTGCCAATTAAGTAGTGCATGCTGCACCCTTAGGTGCCACTGTTACTGTACATGGGGATTGTAAAGGCAAGGAACTACAAGGCTGAGATGGCAGGTTCACTCTTCAGCCCTTACAGCATCTTTGATCTGTGCTTAGGTGCATTGTCTGTTAAGCAGTAAGAAGTTTTTTGGGGCAGTTGAGCCTGAATGAGTTTCCTCACGCTGTGACTAGCCCTTGAAATGTGTCTCTCTGGCCCTGGATTCAGTCCGTGGGATGAAGCTGGACAGAAGAGCAGCTCGTGCTGTGGTGGGTCCACTTCTAAACTTGGAGCAGTATCCAACGGGTAGGAGGGCCCCTTTCCTGCCCCAAGGAACCTGAGTGAGACCACTGAGACAGGAGATGATCTTAACGCAACCCATCTAGCCTGTTAAGCATAGAGGATGAAGCAGCAAGCCTGTCTTTGCAGGCTCTGGAAGGAAATGCCATTCTCTGGGCAGAGGCTGCTCTGTGGAACCTTTCTGGCCCTGGAGGAACAATGCAGGTCAGCTCCCATCCTGTGGAATGCATTGAACCACAGGATGTAGCCTGTGTGGTCTCAGAAGGAATACAGCACTGTCTTTTCATCCCTCTGGGGAAGCAATGGATGCAGTTGTCTCTGCTCTCAGCCCAGTTGATAGCATAGGTCCATTCCAGTTGCTCTCCCATCCCATCTGATCTCCAAGAGATCTCTGCGAGTCACTGTGGGCTGGGTGCAGTGTGGCTAACAAGTGCCGTGTCAGTACCAACATTCCAGATGGCTCTGGGCGTCAGGGTGCTGCTGAGTGAGTTTCACCCATGTTGTGTTGTCAATTCGAGCGTAACAAAGTGACTCAAGCCCTGTGGGTATCCGTAGCATCTCTAGTGGACAGGCGTTTCTGTTAGAAACTGGATGTGGATGTTTTCAGCCTGGGTTATCTGGTGCCGTTTCCATAGTAACGGTAGCTGACATTGCCTGACGTGGGGACTGTGCCTTGCTCGTTCAGCCGAGTGTCACCTCTGTGGGACAGGGAGAACGCTGCTGCTCTCCCACATCCTTCCCATCACTGGCTGCCCTGATGATTTCATGGCTGGTTGTGTTCTTGCCAGGAATGCTAGTCCTTTCCAGGTTTTGTTACCTCTGAGGGAAAGGGGGAAGAGAAAGGGAGCTTTGCTCTGCCTGTCTCTGCAGTCCTCTAACCAGTATTTACCAGTAGCCAGCAAGCAGGGTTCTCCAGTCCAGTGCACTACACCTTGTTTGTCCAGAACCCACCTGCAACTTTGCTGTGCCTCTTTGTGCATGGCTGTCCATCTTTAGATCTGGCAGTAACATGCTGCTATAAGCACAGAATTAAAGCCCTGTTTTTTAAATCACTTCATGCAGCAAGCATGATGGCCCAAGCCCTGTTCCTGGGTGGATCCAAGGCAGGGCTATGTGTGTCCTCGAGGGCGGTAGCTCACATAGGAATCTCACAGTACTGGTTTCTCCAAGTGGTCTCTTATGTGTCCAGTCAAGATCTTTCATTAATTCACGTTTTAATATTTCTTCTCTTTTGCAGAGTATATTTTTAATGTCTTCTTTTTAAAGACAAATCGATAATTACTGTGAAAACAAACTTTGTCCAGACAAAATCCTTCTCAGTGAAGTTAAGTGAGCTGTTCCTATTGGTGTGTTTATTACTTACGGGTAGCAAGGATGCTGGCAAATAAACCCCAGGATTGTACAAAAGGTTCAACATCCACCGCATGTTTGTTTTACAGGAAATGTGAACTTTGAATTGAGTCATAATTAAATTCTTGTTCATGGGAGTTGACCATGCTTGGCCTGGTTTGTAATGTAAAGGTATTTTTATATTGTTTGAAATGAGCCTCAGTAGTTTGTTCTCTTTGAATAAATATTTTGAGTGCATTAAATGAGACAGTCCTGAGTTGTCGTGCTGTAAAATAATTGCTGTAGACTTCAGGTGGATTATTGAGGTCTGGGATGTGTCAGAATCAAATGTGTGTTGTTTCGATGTAAACCCACTCTGCCTGCTTGTCAAAGTTAATGCAGTTGCTGCAGTCTGGGGGAAGGTTGGCAGTAAACATGAGAAAAATGGTAACTTGGGCACTGTCAAATATGCAGAACTTAGCTTTTCAATGAGACTGGGGAAAGGATGAACTGCACAGAAAGCTTTTTTTGGCCTGGATAAATCTGCTACCAGTAATTAAACCCATTAATTAAAATGTATAGAATCCCTTTGTGGTTGAAATGAAAAGGCCAGCTTTGACTTTGAGTTGTAGAACAGTATTTAATCTTGTGCTCGAGGCTTCTTTTAAACCTTCCTTGTGGATTGCAGGTTCATGTTGTGTGTGTTCTTTGGTATGTGAACAGAGAAGGGAGATTTGGGGTTTGTGTCTCTGTCCCTGGGCATTGTGCTGCTGGACCTCGTGGGGGACCCAGCAGGTTTGCACAGGAGCTGTGAGGAGATGCAGATGGGGTTTTTTTGCAGGGGCATCCCCCTGGTCTGCTCCTTTCCTCCCGCACCAATGGCTGGCATTGGCTCTTCGGAGCCCTCATGCTGGAGGAAGGGCAGCTCAGTGCCCATCTAATGAACCTCAGGCCCAAAAGGATGGGTGTGAGGCCCGTCATCCTGGGGTGGGTATAATTCCTTAGAGTGTTATGGGCATTACTTGTGAAATATGATTGTGCTTTTTATTGTGGCAGCCAAACTTGTTCCCCTTTGCCTGAGTGCTGGTGGAGAAGGGCTTGCACAAAGGAAGCTCCGCTCTGCACACTGCAGCAAGTGGCCTCTGTGCTGGAGAGCATCACAACTGCATGGCTGTTCTGCAGGGCTCTAGACTTCTGGTCTCCGTAAGTGGCTGCCTGCCAGTGGCACTGCAGATCTGCTCGAGTAGCTGAACTTGAACTTGAGTCAACCAGGAGTAGGCCATTGCTTTGAACTTGATGTTTGAGAGAGCTTTCTCTGGTTTTATCATAGCACTGGGGTTTTTCTGCTGTCAGGGAAGGTTAGACCTGTAGATCCAAGTGTCTCTCTGAACTGCATCTCACATTCCTGTTGATACTGAGATGTTGATGCAAGCGTGACCAAACCACTTGTAAACTAGAAAGCAAAGAAACTGAACTCAAATTCTGTAAGGTGTTGAAGCTTGTCTAGCAAAGAAAACAACAAAACTCCTAGCTTCTTTATTTTTTTTAATACTTTGGGTATGTTCCTTGGATACTTGACTTCTTCCTATTTCCAGTGATTAATATTTGATATCCTCCTAGTTTATGTTGCAGTCCTTCACTTCACAGGCTTTTGGAAGTATTTCTTTTTCCTTACCTCAGTGCTGTTTAATTATCTTTGCCTTCCAAATCTGCTCTAAAGCTGTGCTCTATCTAGACCAGACTTAAGGACCAAAAACATTTCCCCCCTCTTAACCCAAGCAGCAATTTTGTGATTTCAGAACATTCAGAACATTTCTATCTTGATAGATTTGTTGGGAATACTTGCTGCAGCATCTGCAGCTTCATGTTCTGGCCCATTCCTGACGTGACGTGCAGAAGAGGAATGCAAGAGGAGACAAGGGAGCCTGGCTTGCTCAGCCTGGGACAAACCTGTCCCCTTGATGGAGCCCCATTAACCTCACGTTTTGCTGTTTCCATTTCTGTTATGCACACTGCTTTTCTTCTAGTATTAGCTGATGAAACCTACTGGTTTTCTGGGGAATGCTGTATCAGAGATCTAGAAAAACAAAATCCATGTCATGATCTGCTCAATAATGCCCTGGGAGCAGTAATACGGTTTGCCTGTAGAGCTGGATCCGAATAGTAAGTGAAGGTGTTTACACGTGATCTCTGACTATGTTTAGTCATGTGTGCCGCCCTTTAAACAAAAGGAGGGTGGGATCACTGTGCCGAGTGATATGATGAGTTTACATTAGTAAGCAGTCCCTGAAGCAGCACATCGGAGAGGTGGCCTGTGCCCGTTCAGGTGGCATCTCCCATCCCATAGCGAACAGACCCTCACCTGACTACAACCTGAGCACTGACTTGACCAGTTCAGTCTTCTCCAGAAGCAGCTGCTTGCGAGACCTTTGGCAGTCCCAGGGCACGGTCGTGGAGGAGGTGGTGGGTGAGGAGGTCCGTGTGGTGCCGCATGTGGACCTGGCTAGCTCTTTGGGGAAGGCTTCCATGCCTAAGGGCAGGGTGTGCCAGGTCGTAGGGAGATGCTACCATCACACTTGTCCTCCACATGGCTTCTCTTGTATGCTCCTTCAGCTTCCCTGCATTTCCTTTGGTGCAGCGAGACTAGAACATGTTCTTGACGTGTTTTAGTTGGAACAGGTCTGTATTGGACAGTACCTGTTCACAGCGAAAGGACTGGCAAGTTTTGAGAAACAGAGTGGTTCTTGTGTCCTGTTAACATTTTAGAACCGATTCGATATATAACACGATTGCAGTTAATCTGCCAAACACTTCTTAAGGTTGGACTTTTTATCAAACAACAGTTATTTCCCAGCTTTAGTCAGGTGTCACTCTAGTGTCCTAAAGCAGATGAGTACCCCTTTTGTTGTGGAGGTGGTAGACAGTAGGAATGTGATTATGTGGTGGGATTCTCTGGAGCCACGTGCTTAGTCTGAGATCAGTTAAGATCTTAAGTTTTGGAATATGTAAGTAAGTGTAGGAATACAAACAGAGAGCTTCAGCTGGAATCCTGGATGTGTCTGTCAAAGCTGGCAGTGGAAAACCAGGAACCCTGTGAAGGTGAATGTGGCTGGTGACTCCTTGAGACCAGACATGGGGTGTTTCAGGGACTGAGAGTGTCTGAGCTGCCAGTAGTGCTGGTTAGGGACCATAAGCTGCTAACACACAAAAGGGTTAACCACAAAAATGCAGTTAGTTGTGGGACTGTTTTCTTCATTGCTCTCACGATGACCTGTTATCCCATTTTGCACGAAGTTAATTATGTTTGAAAGAGAAGATCTAATTAGGAACCAATGACTGCATGATGCTGGAGCTTGTGTTCTGTTTTTTCTCGTTCAGGACCTGAAATCCAAGCAATTACCAGAGTCACCCAACGTCACGATTGCCAGCCCCGAGCAATGAAAAATCATGAGTCAGAAATCTTTTCCTTCATGGCCCTAAATTACAAGAGTGGATTAAAGTTCATGACAGGCAAATAAAATCAAGCAAAGAATAGAAATGTATTTCTTAAATACAATTCTTATCCAGAGATTCTTATGCAGGTGTTCAATGAAAGGAACAGGAGGAAGAGCTAGGCTGGACCTTATCTTAAAGTGTCCTGCCTGACCACACAAGAAGCTGTTCCCACCAGCTTCAGCTGGAGTAACAGCCTTTTGCTTCCTCTCAAGATCAGCCCCATTAGGAAGCGATGCCTTATGCTTTAGAGTTTTTAGGTGATTCCTTGAGCTTCTAAATGCTCCCAGGTTTGCAAAAATGCAAGAATTCAGTTTCTTCTTGCTTTTTTCCTTAGCTCACACAAAATTAATTTATGTAGAAATAGATGTAATTATCCATTGTCCAACCAGACAGTTTATTATTTGAATTCTTTTAGCTCTCTACCTTTGGCATTGGTGCTTTTAAAAAATGCACTTAATCTGCTATGGAAACACAGGTGTCTCATAAACAAAATACGAGCCTCACTGTATTAGTGCTCAAATTTGGAACACAAATGGAACATTTTCAGTGATGAAAGATACTTATAAAATAGTTTACAGATATTCTGCCTCACTCTGTAAACACATTAGGCCAAAGATCATCATAATTGGGGGGAGGAAAATATTTTTTCACACAAATTTAAAAGATTTTTGATCATGCTCCAAAGATGATTCTTTTAAAGTAATGAGTGGTGTGCTGTAGAGGAGAGGGAAAAACCCAAGAGTGAATACTAACTGTGATGTGAAATCAAATAGTTTTTGAACTGCATGTGTTCTTAGTTTGAGAAGTGAAACATAAGCTCTCATGCTTTTTAGAGCACTCTGATAAACTCTTTACTTCAGTCCTGAGCCATCAAATTGGATTGCCTTCAATTATTTAGAGAAACCTCAGTAGTTTTGATTTACTCTTAATAGTGTTTAATGGAAACACTTCTGTTTTCTGAGATCCTTGAAGCTTAGTGGTCAAGATTTTGAAGAGGATGGTCACCAACTTCCATCCCTGACGTTGCCCAGCCAGAGCCATCTTTAGAACTGAGGACTGGCTGTTTAGGTACCTTTTTGTCTTTTCACCTCAGGGATTTATTGAAAACACGATGTCTGTGCCCTGTCTGTGTGGCAGGGCCCAGGTGTGTCTGTAGCTTGAGTCCAGATGATCCACACAGCCATGGACATTCAGTTCTCAGCGACTGCTGTTTTTACCTTGCTTCCAGGAGGAAAAATTGCTTTCTCCTGATACAGATTCAGACCATCCCATTAACTGTAGGTGGAGTTTTGTGGTAGTTAAGTGCACTTTTACTGATGGACTCCTCAAGGCAGAGACTGTTTCCCCTTAGACAGTTACACAGGACCTAGTTCTGTGCAGCATTGATCTTTGTGATTTTGTAAAATAGAAATACTTGGTGTTCTTCTAGCAACTTTCACCTTTGCATGGATTCTCAGTGATTTGCTACATTAGTGCTTCAACAAACATTAGTAAAAGTAATAGATACTTTAAAGGTCTTCATTTTGCAGCTTCAAATGAAAATGAAATTAAATATGAAAACAGCTTGCTGTCCCAGTTGATCTGACATTGGGTGTCTTGACTTCTCAGCTGTGACGGTGCTGTGTAACTCCCTGAGATCCCAGGCTCTTAGCAGTACTGCTGTAGGTCCAATAGACCCCAGGGAGGGCTGCTGTAAACAGTGATGTGTAATAAATGTACCAGACCTGCAGCGAAGCTGCCAGCTTCAGCTGTCTGCAGCGGTGTGGAGAGATGAAAAATGGGCACACGCTGAGTCCTGAAGTCGTACGTCAGCAGTGGAAGAAACGCATCAGCACACACAACTTGGACACACGTAGCTATTGAGGGATGCCCAGTTACAAAGCGTGAGTTGTACTTAACTACTCAGGCATTTGCTTTAGGTTATCATCATTTAAAAATATTTAATTGGACTTTACTTCTTTTGTACTCTTGCTTCCTACTCTTCTGTTCTATGAAGCAATTTGTTTCCTTGTTGTAAGGGTACTTCCTCTATCTCAGTGACATACAAATCTTCATTCTGGAGATTTGTGTGCTTAACCCTGAAAATTATGACGGGACCACAGATGTAATTGTATTATTCATAGTCCATGCTGTGGTATTTAAAAAGTCACAGCACCAGAGGTTTGAAGAAGACAGTAGTCCAAAATGAGACACTTTTTTTAGTGGTTTATGTTCTGATATGTGAGGGAATCATTCCATGTGGGTTGCAGTGGTTGTAGCATGCCTGGGTTTGAGGAACGAGGTGCTGAAGATCCAGTGAGGCAGGTAGGAGCCAGTTTGGCTGTGGCACAGCTCTCCCCTTGTTATCCTTGCCTAGTGTCCCAGGAGCACTCTTGGATTTGTTCTGTGAAGTCCCTTATTTGCAGTGCAGCTTTACAGACAGTTTACAGTCCTTGGCATTCTGAAGCCAGAATGTCAAATTAGAATTGAGACTTAAGCACATGCTTGATCCTTGGCTTTTCCCTCTTCCATAAAATGCACAAAACAGGACAAAGGAGCAAATTTGGGTATCTCCTCTGCAGTCATTTGCTTATAACCATCTGTACCTGAATACTGGCTACCTCATCTCCTCAGTGTGCATTTCCCAGTGACACAGCACCCTGTAACTTGCTAACAAAATTGGCCTCAGAGGAGGCAGATCTGAGATTGTCTAGGTAAAGCAGCAGCAGCTGGAGATCGTGAGCATCTAACTGCTTCTTTATCATCCTCCTCTTTTCACTTGTGCTTATTTTCTTCAGCCTCATGAATTCTATTCCCTATGCACAGTTTCCATGAAAACAAGGTATTTAGCTGTGGTGTTTCTTCCTGTCTAAGGAAAAATCTCATCTGCTAAATAAACCCCATAAGTAATCCTACCCCTGGCTGCCTCTTTTCTGCTTACCCCCCCTTCCAGCCCCAGCCCTGGAGCTCTCTTATTTCATGCTCCATTAAGTTGTGTTGAGGTTTTCATAAAGGCAAAAAGGAGAAAACAAAACTTGTTCACCCAACCCTGCAGAATTTCCTTGTTGAAGTCATAAAAAGGGGACGTTTTCAGAGCTTGTTGGGGATGGTGATTATTTGGACTGTAAATCAATAACATATCTACACTTAATTAAATTTGGGGTGGATACTGCAGAGGATGTTCCTCAAAACTGGGCAAGTTAATGATTTTTTAGATGGTTGCTGGCAGCTGAACGATCCAAGGGAATTACCTGAGCTGTGTTGATTTATCCCAAGTGCAGAGCTGCTCTTCCAACCTGTACATAACCAGTATCTGTGCTTTTCCATTGTCAGTTTTTGTGTGTATTTAGTGCTGTAAGTACACCAACAGTAGGCAGGCTAACTGAGCTTACAGTAGTTTACCTGTGTGCATCCATACCTGTAAGTAAAAGCTTGTGTGTGTGCACAAGCTACCTGTTTGTACACAAAACTACCTGTCGATGTCTTTCTGATGTTACCAGTTCCTCCAGAAGTAGCAACATCCTCATTTCCTTTTATCTTTTAGAGTGTCAGATTCCAAAAGGGAAAAAGTGGCTCATTTTCTTTAAAGTAGGTAAATAACTTCATTTTCCTGTCCCAAAGATTCTTCTAAAATGTTTTGTGAGTTAGTTTTTGGGCAGCAGTCTGAGCTCTGCGTTCTGCAGTTCATTACTCCAGAGGGATTACACACTTTTTGGTTTCTCAAAAATGAAGTGGGCTTGCAGATACCCTATTTACCTAACCCTCCAGCTCTCTCCACCCAAAATAGTTCTCTGTCAAGATTATTTTTTCCCACCCCCAAGCTCTGCCCTGTGTTCTTGATGTTGTTCCCATCACATGCTGGGTGGTTCTGTGGTTGTAATATGTAAAGTGCATTGAGTTCAGCTGGGTGAAAACATGTGCTGGTGTTCTGTGGAAAGGAGGAGGGGGAGTGTGTGTGCACACCGTGCCCTTCTGTGTGTTCATCAAAATTCCTTCTTGGTTCTGACACCAGCCAGCAGGACAGTAGGAGGGAGCATATTAATATTCAGGGTAAATGAGTGAGTTCAGTTTGTTTTCATCTATTCCCACAAGATGAATGCCAGGACCCTGCCAAGAGAAGTTGTTTAAATCCATGAACCAGTGCTAACTCCCTTGCAGATTGCCAAGACGGAGGAAGCATAAGCAGCCTAAGTGCAGAGCAGCGGGTGTCTGGAGGCTGTCCCGCGCAGACATGGAGGGGACACGTGGAGGTTTTTGGGAAGAGTTTGTAAATGCTGGTTTACTTCTCTGTAAAATGTCCAGTGCTTGGGAAACAGAAACCTGAAACAAAAGAGAAAAGCTAAGTGGAGCTAAGGAGACATCCTCAGAAACCTTGTGTCTCCTTTCCAAAGCCATTTGAGCACCACTGTTGAGGTCCTCTCATCTTTTAAAAGATTCTGCAGCTTGAGGTGACTCTTCTGCCAGTTTTCCAGGATGTGGTGAAGTTTCCTCATTGACCAAGCTTGGCTGGGTGTGTGCAGGAGCACGTGGCTGTGGGTGATACTGATGAGGTGCCGTGAGACCAGAGCCTTCTGTTGGATCTGGGGAGCAAAAAGCCCTTCGGGATGCATCCTGGGCTGACCTTCTTCGTGCCCGCGCTGTGAAGGCCCTTGGCTGGCCGCATTGTTGGAGTGGTGCCTCTCTGCAGTTACACGGTCCCCTGGCTTGGAACCGGAGGGCATCTCTGATGTGCTCCCCTCCTTGTGTGCTTTATAGCTTAACTGGATAAAAGCCACTGTGTTGGAAAGCTAATTTAGATGGGATCTGATGTGAATGTAAAGTCAGCTGTTCCTTATGGAAAGGAGCCTGGAGAGAAGAGCTGGAGACACAGAGTCCCGTGAGCCTCGGGCTGTGGGTGAAGTAAAGGAGGATGGTGTGGCTTGAAGGTCACACAGGCTGGGTGCCTCGCACACAGAGCTGGACATCGTGTGTTCAGCTCATCCCTGGAATGTTTTGGGGCAATCCAGCAGCTAGTCCCAGTGTCTCTGCCCTTGCAAATAACCACTACACGTGTATTGCCGTCGGTTGGGGACTGATGTTATGCCAAGTCCTTGTGATGAGAAATGTCAGGATGGAATAATTAAATACTGGGGCTTTAGGGACAGTCACTGTAGAAATTGCCCTCCGTGGCAGCTGCAACATTTATTAATAATTAAAGCTGTGCCTGCTGTGCTTTTCACTAAATTTGTTTCATTAATATTTTATTGTTTTAAAGAAAGAAAAAAACAACAGTGAAGGTGGGAAGAGAGCCTGTTTCCTAAGCAACAGCAATGCACTTCTTTGCAGTTATTTTTAAAGGCAGGTTGCTTCATTTAAGATTTGGAACCGATTACTGCTGCATTGCTTCAGGCATCTGGAAAGCTGCTTTTCTTTTTCAATTTCTTTATTTCTCATTGAAAGACAGAGCAAAACAGCAGCTGGGTTAAGAGTTGTTGTGATGGTTGCTAGACAGGATCTATGAGTATGATGTGAAAAACATCTCGATGCTGTCATCGCTTTGTTCTTCCCGTGCCGCTCTACCTGGCCTTGTAAACCTCCACGGGCAACCCAGCAGTTGCTGCTTCTTTGTTGGATGCACAGATGCTCCATCCTCTTTAGCCAGCAGTGATGCCACTAGCGCTGGGGTCCCACTTGTGTAAGACCACAGGCAGACAGGTGTTGCCTTTGCCACCTCCACACCTCTCACTGCAGCAGATGGTTCCTGGCATAAGCTGGTTGCTGAGAGGGGCCAGGAAGGGATGTGCCCCTGTACCCTGTTCCTCCTTTCAGGGAGTAGTGCTTAAGGTTTTGGGCATAGCATGGGTGAAAAAGCAAGGCCATGGCTGTCTTCCGAGGCAGTAGTTGTGCTTGGGAAGTACACCAGTGTGTGAAGCAGTGCCAGACTTGCTGCTCAGTAGCCTGGTTTGATGCTGTTGAGTTCACGTCCTAACAAGAGTGTGCAGAAGCTGAGGCTGTTGGCATTGGTCCATCATTGCTGTAGAACATCTCCCAAGACTTTGGGCTCTGCTTCTCCTGGGACTCCTCTGGGTTTGGCTGGACTGGACCTTCTTTGCCAATGGCACAAGAAGTGCTGGGACAGCTGTGCCAGCATAGCCCAGGGCTGGCTGCCACAGAGCCCCAGCAGTGGGGGGTTATTGGCGGTCTCTTTCCTGGGGGTCTCACGGAGAGCAGAAACACGGTGACTGCTTTCCATCGCATGAGGGGACGAGGCTGAATAAGCTTTCTTCTCTGCTTCTGGATAAATCTACGTGTGTAGATGAAATGCTCCTAAGTGCCTTGATCCTCAGTTCCTGGCAAGAAGCCTTTTAAGTATCCAAGAACAGTGTTCCTTTGCTGGAAAAAGTGGGATAAATGTATATGTGTTTTCTTCCACTTGTCATCAGTCTTACCTATGTGCGTTTGACTGTCTCCCAGTTTGTGTTTATACACTGCTTGATGCAACGGGACCTTAATCTAATACGGAAAGTAATAACCAAGTTTTTACCATTTAGGATACTCTCTTTACCCATCCGGACAGCATTTTGTCAGTGATAAAAGTGAAACTGGAAGATAATAAGCAATTAAATGAGGGATCACAAAGAAAGGTGAGTCACGCTGTTTTGTTCAGAGAGGTGGTGGTTGTAGAAGTATATGAATGCCTTGTTGTAGCACTCGGTGAGGCTTTATTTGGGTTACAGCAGCATGGAAATAACATGGATGGGCCAGTACTTCTTTTGTCTACCTTCTAACACAACAACAACTTTGTCCATTTACACTGGAAACAGAAGGGTGTGTAGATTTGCATAGCATGAGCATTTATGCTGAAGGCATCCAATGAATGCTGGGAATGCTCAAATGCTTTTATTTATTAAAAAAAAAAAGAAAGAAGAAAAAAGAAAACCTGGCAACAAAACAAAAGATAAACACCTTCATTATCAGTAAGTACAAGAGACACTGTTTCATTTATACCCGCTGTACTGCTTCCCACGGGGCTTGCCAATCTCCTGCCTTACTCATCCAGTGTAGCATGGCTCTGCGTGTGCAGGGCTTCCCTGTGTGGATTTGAACTGTCCCTGTTGTTCGAGCCCTGGAAGAAGCTGGTCCCAGCACAGTGTGTTTCGATCCTGTGCTTTTGGCCTGCTTGCCAACACCATTTACATGAGGTGTTTCAGGCTGGGCAGCTCTTAGGATGGCACATGTGTCGTGGCTCATTTGAAGGTGAAATTGGAGTTCCGGTTGGGTTTTCATGTAGGTTGTGAAATAGGGGAATATGTTGGATTTATTCAGAAGAATTTGCAGTCTAAATAAATTTAGTGAGTACTAGAAAGGAGAATGTCTACTTCTCTACTCTGCAGAGAATGAACTCAGGGTATACAATTAGAAGACTCAGCTTCACTAACTCCAGTTAGTTGTATCTCAATAAAAATCATTAAAAATGAACAAACCCAAATCCCCAAGCCATCAGTGTTTAACTCCACTGGCTGTCTCGTAGGGAATTAGGATTTTCCATGGAAATTTTCTTCTGTCAGATTTTATCCACTGTTACTTAGCTTAAGACCATATCTGCCTTCACAGTTGAAAGCAAAACAGTGGCATGGTTATCCCACAGCATGCTTCCAATTTGTTTTTCTAGTGCTGTTTTCTGCACTCCAAGAGCAAATGGTTGTGCTTTCTGCACACGGGTCGGGTTACTTTATGCAGTAAGGATGTGATAGCAGGAAGCCAATTAGAGTTTGCTTTTTTCCAGAGTGATAAGACACAAAATGTGAATTTATTAATACCTCACAAACACTTCTCTTAATTTTTGTGTCTGTGTGATCATTCAGCAGGTCATCCTTCAGCCTTGCCAAGCACAGAAATAGGGGAGTGGTGCTGAAGACAAAAGGGACATCACACCCTGTGATCCCCTGACTGCTCTAGCTTCCAGCTAGCTAAAGGTGTTTCTGCGTGCCACCCAGTCCTCTCTGGGACTTGGGTTAGTTTAAGGGGCTGAACAGTGAGGATAGATCTTTAGACTCAGGCCTTTGGGTATTGTGGGATTTGGGGGCTGTAAGTACTCAAGGAGGGGGAGTTTTCAGGAAGTGCTCAGCACCTACCACTGTCAGGCTTAAAGTGCATCACAGTGCTGCCTCCTTTCAAAATGAGCTGCTGAATCTTGGGAGAGATGTAGTGTGTGTCGGAGCAGATGGGACACCATTTGTTCCTCGTAACAAAAATTTAATGTGGCAATTCTCTCTGCAGTTCACCGCAGGACTGCCTGCTGTCACTGAACATGGAGAGCATGGCTGCGATCTGAACTCAGGCTCAGCTCTGAGGGCTGGCGTGCCTGCGTGGGGTTCAGGGAGTGCACATAACGGTGGGGTTATTCCTCTCCCTGTGACTGAATTGGTCCATTCTCCTTTGCACCTTTTCATGGACAGTGTTGACTGGATGAGTCATCTGCAGTCTCAATGTAAAAGCTGGTAGAGAGAGACGGCTTGGGGTTTATTTTGGTGTTTGGTTGTAATTATCTTGTTTCTTTTTCCTGCAGCAGTTTAAATGCAAGCTGGTTAGGTTTCTGATGCACCGGCTCACAAGGCTGAAGTAGTGCAGGGTGGTCTTTTACTGGTGACTGCAAGCTGGACTGTTGGGTGGTGATGTTTGAATTTGTTGTTATTAATCTGTTTGCTCCTAATATGAAGGAAGAGAGAGAGGACTGAGTGGGCTCATGTTAGAAGTCTCCAATCTTCCCTGTTGTCACCAGAAAGAAAATGTCTGTCCCCAAATCTAGGTTAGTGGAAGGCATCATTGAGGTACTGCTTCCCAGCAGGCTGTTCCAAGTAAATAGGAGCCTCTGCTCAAATCAGAGACCACCAGTAACAGCAGATTTCTATCTCGTTGTGTCTTGTGTTAGTAGGGGATGTGGTTCTGCCATGAGGAGTTGGGAAGAGGTTTAGCCTTTAGCTGAATTTTCAGTAGAATCAGGAACTTTCACAGGGACATGCGTCAAATGGGGTGAAAATACTGGGAGGTACTTGAGTCTTTTGGTTCATTTCTGTACATAGGTCATCTGTAACTTCCACAGTGCTGAGATCTAGTCTGTCTGTCTGTCTGTCTCTCCCCTTGTTGTGTTGGCTCCACGCCTGACAGGTGGGTGTTAGCAGCTGACATTCACCACAGAGACAACCTGAGGACCTGTAACTCTCCCCTCCCTCTTCTCGCAGGTGTTGTGGAGGCGTGCCTGCTGCACATGCTGAAGCGCCGGGCCGCTGGCTTCCTGCGGACTGACAAGGTGGCTGCGCTCTTCACCAAAGTTGGCAAGACGTACGCCGTGGCTGGAGACATATGCAAGAAAGTGCAGGAACTGCAGCAGCAGGTTGAAAGCAGGTGAGGTCTGCTTGTCAGCCAAGTGTGTGGGCTGTGTGCAGCATGGAGGGGGTACAGAGCCTGTGTGGGATGTGCAGAGGGGTCTTTCTTGGCCACACATGTTGAATCTTCATCTCTTTATTCTCTGGATCTGGAAGGTAAGTGGTTTTGATTGATCAAGCTGACAGGTAGCAAAGGGGCAGAGGCTGGGAGTTGTGTCTCTGCTGTTTTGTTTTGCTTCTCAGCATTGCAGACAGCACACCCAGCCCACACAAAGCAACGGAAGTGAAGAATAACTGTTCATTTTGGAGAATGCTCACAGTCAGGGCATGGTGGGCCAGTTTGGACTCTTGGTGGGAAGGGATGTGGGTGGCAAGAGGAACTGAAGAACGACTTGCAGGAAAAGCTGTCTTGGCATGCTCCTTGCCAAACCAATAATGGAGGATTTGTGGGCAATGTGATAGAAACAGGTTAATGGATTTAGAGAATAACAAGAGGAAGGATGAACTCAAGAAGGGATAGACAGACACTTACTATAGGAACGCAATTAAACACACTCTGGACTTGAGCACAACTGAATTTGTGCTGGAGTCATGTTGAGGTTGCTGAACTTCTTGCTAGTGGTGAGTAGTGCAGTTCACATTGTCCATGTGGTTCTGCTGACTGAATCATTCCATGAGCCCGTGGGACCAATGTCTTGTGTCAAAACTCAGGACAGGAGGTCCTTCAGTTCTGTTTGTAGACAGCAGTGCAGTGGCACTTGGAAGCCTTAAGAGGTCTTTGTACATTGCAGGAACTTTTAACCTCTTGATTGCCTTGCTGCATCGAGGGTTTTGTCAAGAGAGCTTGATGGCAGTGCATGGCATTGACATCTCCAGCTATTCACAGTTATTTAAATTAGCACTTAACATTTCTCTGCCATTTTCTGGCATTTATCTTTATGAGACTTCTAATTATCAGACTTCAATAAGTATGTATTTGGTTTTGATATTTTTTTAACTATGTGTCTACTGATACAGACTGGGATTTTATTAATTTTAGGGTTTTTTAATGTGGGGAAAAAGGATGGTTTATACTGAGAATTTTCTTGCCTTTCTCCTCGCTTGAGACCCCCTGTGAATGCTGCTCTAACCACGAGAGATCTTGGGCTGTGTCCTCTAATGGAAAGGAGCAAATGAACTTAAATTCTGTGGTTTCTCTGGAAGAAATTTTGTGTGGCTTTGAGCTATTAACAACCACAGAATTTAAGTGCTGTAGAAAATATGCCCAGCAAAGAGCCTCTGTTAGGAAGTACTGTGGGGTGGACTCGCTTCGTTGCATGTATAAAAAGACAGAGGTGCTGTAGCAGTCTAATTGCTCCTGAGCCTGCGGCTTAATTTGTGTCAGTGCCACCAAAGAAGTGAGGGGAGTGTTGTCACTGTCTTTTGGACAGCGGTACGTAGTGGCTGAGAGGTGGATGCTCACTGTGGCAGGACACGTAGCCTGGACAGGAGCATGTGTGTTGTACCATGAAGGCACCTAACTGCCTCTTGGCACGACCAAACCAGCTGCGGCTGTGCAAAGCTGTGCGATGGCCTGGCAGGCAGCATGGCATACTGTGGTCTGCAGAGAGAAGTGCCACCCTGCTCCTGCCACCAGATGCTTCCCCACAGTGTGCCTGGGGCACAGCCTGCCACTGTCCCTCCTTGGGCTAGGGTCAAGTAGATTTTCTGGGCAGCAGATGACTCCACAGGGAGGAATGACAACTTTCCTGCGTGGTTCGGAAAGCACCGTGCTGAGCAGCCCCCGCGCTCCTGCCAAGAGCTGCACTTGGGCAGCGGTTGTGTTTTGTACAGCCAGCTTGGCACCCTGGCGCTGGAGGCAGCGGTAAGCTCCCCGTTCCGGAGGTTCTGGACCTGTTGCTGTGCTGGCTTATGCTGTAGGAGCATGCAGGGGGTCTTGGCGGCGAGCAAGCTCCCAGCTGGCTTTGGATGCTCATTTGCTGTACTTGTAGTTTCTCAGTTTGATGTTGCTTATCTCTTAGTTGTCTTGTTGTCGTTCTGTAGGTGGTAGGAGATGGGATCTCACTGCCAAGCCGCTAGCACAGACTGTGCTATAGCTATATATGGTGCTTTGCAGAGAGAATGAAAAGATGGGCCGGTGCCCAGGGATTGCCTAATGATGGTATGGCAGGAGGTCCCTGAAAAGCTCTGCCTGTGTCATCTCAAATCCTACTCCATAATTCTGGTCTCAGTGGGAGTGTCTCATGCTCGAACGGCCCTGTGACTTCTCGGGATCATGGCTGGTTTTGGCCTGAAGGTACCAGAAAGAGCTGGAAGACAGGAAACTGCTTTTTATCATCCTCCTGGGGGCTTTCTCAACTCGGTATGAAGCTTTCTTTGAGAAGAAGCAAGCTTCTCTTCATCTGGTGCTACTTAGTCTCTGCTACACTTTGCATTTTTGTTATTTTTTTCCTTTTTTGGGGTGTATGGTCTGCACTGGCCTGGTCCTTTCAGCTCAGTTTTTGGGAACTTGGGAGGAGCTCAAGTGCCATTGAGGCCCAGTGGCAGTGAGGACTGACACTGTAATGTAGACAGCTCTGTGCAGATACACGTTTGTCAGGCACATGCTGCGTCTTCCGACACCTCCACACTGTCTGTCACTGGAGAGCTTTCTGTGAAAAGAGCCTGAACTCTGACTACTTCAACATTATCTCCTTTTGCAGGAAACATCAGCCAAATGGACAGGAGCCCCTCAAGAGGCAGGGATCAACCGCAAGCAAAGCCCCTGTCCTGACACCTCAGGCCATCAAACACATATGGGTTCGGACAGCGTTGATTGAGAAAGTGCTTGACAAAATCGTGCAGTATATTGTTGATAACTGCAGGTAAGGAGAAAATCATGAGCATGGGGATTTGTTGGACTGACATATGTAGCTATTTGCAGCAGGGGATTTCATCAAAAGTGTTTGCCAGACTTGTGATGCAAACTTCTGGAAGAATACTGAACACACTTGGAATGAACTGTGCTTTTGTTTTGAATTGTTGGTGTTTCAGATTTAGAGCTTTCCAGAAATCGGATAAAAATCTAACTTGCTGTTTATTTCTTTTAATTTTTCCTAAAGTTGACCATGTTGAACAGTGCTACCATAAAGTCACACATGCATGTGAAGCCCCACTCCTTTCCACTCAGTCACCTTTGGGGTCAGTAGATGTTAGGCACCCAGATTCTAATGGGACCTAGACCTCAGTGACTTAGTGGAATAGAAATGTCTTCTAAGAGGTCAGGAGTGCTCAGTTCACTTACATTATTAGTTAAGAATAATCCTTTGGAATTTTAGGATGTCAGGGAAGAAAATTCCATTTGTAGGTGAAAGAAGGGGAAATTAGTTTAGAACAGGAGGAATTAATAACATAAACCCTTAGGGCTATGAAAAAGGGTTCTTGCAATCATATTTCCTTTTTAGACAGTTCAAGTTTTGTGCCAAGTGAATCTTCCTTGGCAGAACAAGAGATGACCATCAATGCTTCATGGATGTAATCCCCAGGAACTCTTATAAAGAGGTAGATCTTTATCCTTTGTGCCTTCCTACCCTTATGTAACTCATAAAGAAGAATCATGGGGCACACTGAGGACAGTTTTCCGTAAGAAGAGAAGAGCAGGAACCCTAAAGGTCCTAGAAAAGTGTGTCTGTGCCCACTGCCACTGAGATTTGTTCCCAGAGGTGCTCTGTAATTCTGCACCAGGAGGATGCATTGTTCTCTGCCCAAAGCCCGTGGGCCTGAACAAGCACAGGAGCGAGGGCAGAGGATCTTATCTTCACAGTATTTTCTAAGCCTGTGTTACTGTTTTGCTTGTCATTGGCTTTATTTACATGATCTATCTTGCCACTAAAAAGAAAGAATGGAAGAAGGTCTCTCTGCTGTTGAAAGAACTGTTGCTGTGGGATATCTAATGCCAGTTTGGTTTAGGAGCTGTGTGCCGCAGAGGCAGTGGGAGGGTTGGATGTGTCCCAGAGACATAGTTAATGAAAGCATTTTAGCCCAGTGTATCAGCACGTCTGCTCATACATGGATACAAGGACTTTTTAATTTATCTCTCCACATCATTCACCTGGAGACGTGACAGGAGAGTCTGGTCTCACTTGTTCCATTACTATTTATCATTGATATTCATTTTACTGCCTTCTCCATCCATTCAAATGAGATATGATCAGGTCCTTAACTGCAGATATGTGATTTTGAGAACCTGACTTACACAGAGGTCTGTTTTATTCACCAAGGTATTTTGTGACATACCACCTCAAATGCTCCATGTTTGAGTCCTTCAACCAGGTCTTGTGTTCTTGAGGAAGGGAAGGTGTCTTAGAGTTGGAGCCCCATCTAGTGGAAGAGACAGCAGAGGATATGGACAGGTTAAGAAATTCGGGGTCATTGCAAGAGCTACTATTTGTAGTATTTCATTGTTCTTGACAGTGTTTCACGATTATTCCTCACAGATGGAAGAGATGTTTAAGAATGTGTGGATCTCTTGGTCTCTGTGGAAAACTGACAAAATTGCTTGTAGAGAGTTATTGCTTGTCTCCATATTGCATTGGTGCCCAAAGCCCCAGATCAAATATGCTGGGTAAACACGTTTAGCAAAAGGCTAGCTCCTGCCTCTCAAGAGCTCAGTTCAAAAATAGATGAGGCAGAATGAGTGTGCTGAGAGGAAGTGGCTTGCCTGAGACTACCCAGCTGAGCGGGGCAGAATATGGATCACAAGCAGGGTTGTGGTCGCCTTGTGTTGTTCTAGTCTCCCTTTATGATCCGTGGAGATCCAGTCGATGTTACTGATATGGTTTAGGAAACGATCTAATTCGAAATCAAGTGTCAAAAATAGGCCAAACGAATTCCTCCATAGCTTTCTTGTGATCTATTTTAATCATCTTTAAAAATAGTTCAGAGCACACCACACTGTAAAAGCCTTCTGTACATGCAAACCCAACACAACATTTCTTCTTTACGAGGTCAGCAGGTGAGCCAGCCAAGCTCCATCACAGCTTTTAGAGGAGGTGCATGCGTCAGTGACTTCTCTGTCATCCTAGCAACTGCTTTTCCTCTGCCTGGTCAGGAAATGGCTGGGGTTTGGGTCCCTTTGGTCCCATCTTTGCCTGTTCAGATACACAGTTCTTTTATCAGCCCATTGTGTGAGACAGTGTTAAAATAAAATAACAGGCAGTGTTTTTAACTGGTCTCTGATCTTTTGTTCCTAGTAAATATTATGAAAAAGAAGCTTTGCTGGCAGATCCTGTTTGTGGCCCGATACTGGCTTCTCTCCTAGGTGAGTTCTTGCAAAGCTACTTCTTAGGCTAAAGAAAATAAACTGCTTTTTAAAACATTTGGTATTATGATAGTGTTATACAAGGTGATTTTTCTCTCTAGCATGTAGTTTATTTATAATACAGCAACACAGAAGATGTTATTTTGTTCCTTACAAGACCAGTCATCTGATTTTATTATTAATGATTCATTGGATCAGAGAACAGAGAATGGGAATAGCTTTTTCCTGAGTGCTTGCTAGCAGCTGGTAACTGCTGATGCTGTAGGGCAGGGCACTGAGTTCTACAGGATTATTTTTACACAGCCTTAAATAATAGAACCTGATATGTTGTTATAGGTATTGTCTGTATTATGGGCTGATACTGTTAAATGATTATTACTACTGACTTGGCTTGAGAAGGAAATCTCGCTTTTATTCCTTGGCCATCAGGACAGGACTAAGTATGTTTCTGAACAGACTCAAGGTTTCTCTCTTGGGCTGTTTTCTTAGTTGGACCGTGTGCTCTGGAGTACACCAAGCTCAAAACAGCTGATCACTACTGGACGGACCCTTCAGCCGATGAGCTTGTTCAACGACACCGGATCCATGGAGTGCATGGCCGCCAAGACTCTCCTTCAAAGCGCCCGGCCCTGGGAGTAGGTATTTACTGCGTAGCTGTTTCTGAGTTATGCTGCAGGTTAACAGAAAAATAACCCCAGAAAGGAGGGACCTGAATCTAGAACAGCCTTTCTTTTCTCCTCGGTAATGGGGCCTTTCCCACAGATTAGATGTCCATTTGGGGCCAAATGTCCTCTTTATCTGCATGTAGAAAAGTTTGAGATCCAGCACTAAGTTCTGTGGCTTTTGACACTTTTGATCAGACCAGGCAGTCCACAGGAAATGATGAGCTGCCTTGGCCTGGAGTGAGTAAGAGCCCAGGTCATTTCTTAGCAAGGTCTCCTGGCTCCAGAAAGAAGTTCCTCTCCATAGAGATGGGTGTGAATGGAATCGTTCCTGGTTGATTGGCCTGCCTGTACTGCTGTTCCTGTCCTACCCAATCTGCCCTGACTGTGTTTCTTTGTGTGCTAGATCCGGAAACGGCATTCAAGTGGGAGCACGTCAGAAGATCGCTTTGCTGCTTCAGCAAGGGAGTACGTGGAGTCCTTGCACCAGAATTCCCGAACACACCTTTTGTATGGGAAAAACAATGTCCTCGTCCAGCCGGTGAGTTCTGCACACAGCTGCTGCCTGGCTCTGACTGGAGAAGTCTGTGGTGCAGGTAATGATATAACCTGGGCTTTCCAAGTGCTCGCTTAACGTCCTGTCCTTGGGACCGTCCTGTCCTCGGGACCGTGCCGCCTTCCTGCTCGACTCCATCATGATGAGGTAGATTAAGACGTGACAAATGCTTTTGCAGCCTGACTGGTGTGCACAGTTCCTGTAGATAGCAGCAGACATACCGGACTGTATTTCATAAACACAGAGACTGTGCTGTGTTTTTTCCCCTTTCTAACAGCACTGTGAAATACCAGTAAATTTGGTGTTGAGGTTTTCCTCAGCAGCTCCTAGATAACACTCAGCTCTGGAATGTGTGGGGCATGGGGAGACCGGGACATGACAATTGTAGTTGTGCATGGTGTCACTGGGATTGTCTGTCTCTTGCTTCTCTGAACAGAAAGATGACTTGGAGGCAATTCCTGGGTATCTCTCCCTTCATCAGTCAGCAGACAGCTTGACTTTAAAATGGACTCCAAATCAGCTGATGAATGGAACACTTGGAGATTCAGAGCTGGAGAAAAGGTAGTCATTGCACTGCTAAATTCCATCAATGTTGTTCTCAGGAGAATTCAGAGGCTTTCCAGTGTTCAGTCTGTAAGCTTGAGCTCCAGTCCCCAGCAGATTTACATGCTGCTGCCCATAAATCACAGCTGGAAAACAGAACCTGGCTGCCCTGAACCCCAGCCCCAGGACCTTGATGAAATCTGTGCCCTGGGCATTTCAAATGCAGCCAGAGCATTATTGTAACCTGATATGGGGCAAGGGCAGGGGAGGTGAAGAGGGAAAGATGCATTGTCAAAAGGCTGATGCCAGATGCATCCATTGTGGAGGGCTAGTTCCTTTGCCTTTTACTTGACTATTAAATTTACCTTAATTGACCCAATTTAGTAAGCAGAGTCTTAACTTAGCAGAGTCTTTTTATTGGGTGCTTGGAACCACAAGCTCTCCTGAATATGGAAAAAAACCCCTGTTTCCTTAACTTTTTCCTTCCCTATTAGTGTTTACTGGGACTATGCATTGATAGTGCCTCTGAGCCAGATCGTCTGCATTCACTGCCATCAGCAACGTAAGCACAAACCTTCTTCTCACGGGTGCTCCCAGAGCCCCTTTCGGCCGGGTGAATGTTAATGTTGCTAATGCTGCTGCCATTTTATACGGTGCCTGTTAGGGGGTTATTGCAAAAGGAGGCACACCATTTTTCTTCTCCAGCTGTCTTCACTGGGAGGCCTGGTAAGAGCTGCTCTGCCTAACACTGCTCCGCTTGTCAGTTGCTGTCTGTGCTCTGGCTTCTCTGTGCTTTGTTTTTTTTGGAGGTGTCTGTACAAAACAGCACTTCAGGGACACTGGCAGCAGCAGGTATTAAACACAGAAGCTCTGTGTCTATTTAGCATGATCCTCCATCCCTGGACAACTACAGGAAGAGGAAGGGAGATGGGGTGGGAAAACACAGGCCTGCCACCTGTCTGTAGTGGGGTCACCAGCCTGTGGAAAGGGAGCTTGTATAGACAGGGCCATCTGACCATCACAGCAGCCCGTTCTGCTCAGCAACAGGAATTGGGAACAGATGTCTCTCCCACTTGGGAACAAACATCACTCCCACTGCTTTTCCATGCCCTAGACCTTCAGGGGGAATCACAGAGTAAATACCAGGAGCCTTTAGAAATTTTGCCTGGAGTCAGGTTTGCATTATGATTGGACTAAAGGGACCTCTTGAACCAAGAGCCTCTTTTAGAAGAGTTTATGTATATTGCTTTAAACTACACAAGGAGGAGAACCACTTGAATGACTTTCCTCATGAACACTTCTAACATGTATGGGCATACGGGGATGAGGTTTAAACACTCCACAGTCCTACCTGCAGAGGATCACAATTGCAATGTTCATTATGGTCCATTTGTCTCACTTCCATCAGCATCCCCAGCACACTGCGTGCCCCGGGCAGGATTTCACTGCTTTGCTTCGTGGCTGTTCCTTTGGACAAGGGAAATTAAATGACAGACATGAAACGTGACAGTCTCTGTTCTTCACCAAGAAAGCTGTTTCAGTAACAGTCACTGGGCATATATATACGTAATTTTTGTTGTTTGCAGAGGATGACAGACATGTGGTGGTCCTGCCACAGCACCCAGCTGCCAGACTGGAACTTGCCCAGCCATATAGTGGATTGACTGGGCTTCAGATCCCTTAGTCAATCAGTTTTAGAAAGGGAAATTATGAACCTAATTCACATAGATTCTTTTGTAAATTGTACAGCATGCAGGTTATTACGCTTAAAAGAGTATCCAGAGCCCGGAGTGGTTTTCCCTATTTGTGCTAAATTTCTAATGACAGTGAAGAGATGAGAAAAACTCATAATGGGGAACGCAACCTGCTAATTCTTAAAAGAGTAAAGCTGACAGCATTGGTTTATATCCATTAGGTTGGCTTTCATTCTGAACTGTGTGTCCTTTGTCAAGTTATGTCATACACCAGAGACTTAGTTTATTCTTTTGTTATTTATTGTATTAGTGTTCAGAATCACGTTAAATGTTTCTGCATGAGACCTGTCCGAGTTTGCTTGTACCTTGAGCTTCTTTAGGACTAAAGGACTGAGAGAATCCCTGTGCTGCACTGTGACTTAGAGGTTTATTTATCTGCTTAGATATGATCACAAATAAAATTTACAGAAGGTAAGAGCAACAGAGGTTTTGATGTAATAGTGTGGACTTCCCTTGTCCTCCTTTGCAGCAGAAAGCAGATGGACATTAGTCTTGGTGAGTCAGGATGGAACTCAGAGACCTCCACTGCACTTTCCCCAAGGCGGTCACCTCCTCGCATTTCTGTCCTGTCTGGAAAATGGTCTTCTGCCTCGTGGTCAGCTGGAACCACCACTTTGGTCTCAACAGGGCAAGGTACTGCCTTTTCTGACAAGCTGTTGTGGTGGGGCTGGGCTTAATGTCTTGGGTCAGCCAGCATCCTGCTCCACAGTAAAGCAAAGTGGAAGGCAGGATAGCTCCTTTTAGTCTGATTTGGTTCTTGTACAGAGAGTCTATAAAAATTGTTCATACCTTCATTGCCACAGTGAGCAGCGAACTGGAGTCTGTTGTTGTACCAAAATATGAAACCAAATGACAGAGTTTTAAGATTTAAGATGCTGAAGTACTTGGCTTGTGTGCTCTTGGCTGTTGGTAGCTGAATGCATGAAATCCTTATTTTCTCCAGGGTAAGGTATTTCCAAAGCTTCGCAAGCGGAACAGCAACAAATCAGTGGACCTAGAGGAAATGCCGGCCGAAGACACTTCAACAGACTACGTGTTCAGAATTATCTACCCAGGACACAAGCATGATAACAGTAAGTGCCTTTGTTCTGCTTTCTTAAAAAAAAAAAGAAACTGCCAACAACAACAAAAGTCTTAAGAAAACCCTGAAGTGATGTCCTGGGAGGTAACTGAAGGTAACAGACAGGCCAGGTGTTTGTAGAGGCAAAAAACTGACGTATCAAAAATTGCATTGCGTGATAATTGTGATCAACAGGCAGAGCTTACTGTAGGCTTCCTTAACGCAGTGAGACTTGTTATCCTCGTGGAAGTGGAGTTGAGGTAGGGAATCTTCTTTATGTTTACTCTGTGTTTTGCAGAGGAAGTTTTCAAAATACTCCCCTGGGCTTGCAAACTGAGACTAAAAGCCAAAAAGATTGCTTGACTAGCCAAGAGCAGATCTGCTCCTAAGTAAGGATATTTTTATTGGCCATGCTGCTTGCTCATAATGATGTTGTTAGGAAAAAAACCATAAACTCAACTCTTGAAGTACCCCAAGAACTCCCTGGGCTAAGGTTTCCTGGCTTGGAAGCAAGAACTTAACAATGGATAAATAAAGGCCCTTTCAAGGAAACTAAATGAATTCCCAAGCACCAAACCACCTCATGTCATCAGTGAATACAAATTCCGTACATGCAAGTAAGCATTTGAGTTAGTTCTCAAACAGCATGTTCAGTTTTATTCCCCTTGGCAAAGAAGCAAGAATTTCCCAGGAAGATCAGACTCTAAAGTTTACAGGGGCTTTGGATTTACCATGCTTGTATTGGGACTTACTGCAGCTGAAAAAGCAGAACTCTCCCCTGAGCCCTCCTTACTCCAGGAGACTGAACCACAGTGGTGGCCATGCATGTAGTAGGGCTTTGGGTTTTGTGCAGGTAAGTCCATGCACACACCACCAAAAGCATGTTCTGCCTTTGCCTGAGTCCAGGGCACCGCAGGCTTGGTGCATGGCCTTTAGCACAGCCCTGCCTGTTGAGTGCAGGGCAGAGTGGATAGGAGGAAGCCTGTACTTTGCACAGTTGCAGTGCCAGAGCTGGGGAGCAGAGCGTTTGCTCTCTAGATGCATCTGGCACAGGTTTCAGGATGGAAGAGAGGCCATTGATCAGGGCACGGTGAAGGAGAGAAACTAGCTAGAATTCCCATGGAGTTTTGCTAAAAAGCATACTCACCTACTGCAGGCTGGCACTGGGGCCTTTCTCCATTGCCAGTGTGTGCTCTGGGAACACAGCCTGTGCACAGCCAGAAGCTGGCCTGGGTTTGGTGGAGCATGCTTTCTTCTGTAAGAAACTCATTTTCCACCCCCGTTCGCAGGAGCTTGTGCCGTCAAGAAGAGGGCAGGATTCGAGTCCTTTGTCTTTGCTGAACATGTCCTTTTGAGCTTTCCCGCAGAATTGAGTTCTCTCTTCTTATGCTCCTCTTTCACTATTTTCTTTGAGCAGTAACTATTAACTACCACCACTTAGCTGCCAGCCGCTCTGCCTCTGTTGACGATGACGAGGAGGAGGAAGATAAGCTACACGCAATGCTATCAATGATCTGCTCTCGGAACCTCACAGCTCCTAATAGGATGAAAGGTTTTTATCCTCCTCCCCCTGTGTCCCAGAGCTCTATTGCAGCTCGTTCCACTGATGCATACAACAGTGTTGGCATTATTACAGGGAGAAACATTTCACTCGTGCTGTGAGAGCTGGAGATTTAGCTGACTCTGCAAAGAGGCTGGGAATATGCTCACAGCCTACGGAAAGTGGAAACAGCAGCATCCTCCCTCTCCTTGGAGCGTGTGTGCTGCTGAACAGCCAAACCTCCTCTCCTCCCAGGGCCTCCCACCCTACCTCATAAAAGCTGGGTATGCAAGCATGTTCTTTTAAGAGAAGGGGGAGTATCACAGGTGTTTGTGTGCTCCCTCTGTGAGTTGTTACGTACAGCATAGCAGACGGGAGGGCAGTAGGGTATAGGAAGGCTCAGGGATGAACCCTTAGAGCAGTAGCAGTGATGTGCTAGGCAGTGGGAAATGGAGCATGCTCCCTCAGACAGAACAGGACAGATGTGTGGAGGGTTCCAGTTTGAGCCCAGGGATGGTGTGAGTACACGTGCTCCCACACTCTGGATGCCTCTGTAAGGAAGCACAAGCCTGCAGAAAATTGTATGGAGGTGCAATACCCTTCTGTGGTTAGGGGCACTTCATATATTCCTAGGTGAGATGGATTTCAGGTTACCAGCTGCAAGACTCCACCTTCCAAAAATGTGGTGTCTAATTCTTTAAAGCAATTAACAACATCTGTATTAGATTGGTATTCTCAAGTGTATGTATTGGCAAGCATCACGGACCTAGTGTCCTAGTTCTGTAGACTGAGAAGACCTTGCTCCCTCAGAGGAGTAAGCTGAACATGTACAAAGTAACCCACTCCCCTGGCTGACCCCTCCTGCGTGGCTCAGATTCCAAAACTTGCAGTTGTTCTGACTCTGGACAGGTGTTGCTGAGGCTTCTCCACTGGCTTCTGTGTAAACCTTTCCCTCCTGCAGCTTACCAGTTTCTGCTCAGCTTCAATACCACCAGACTTTGGGCTGCGGCACCTTGAGTGCTTGTGCCAAACCTGGTATGCTCCTGTTACGGTCAAAGAACAGCCTCTCCCTAATAACTGGAGCATGTCAGCAGGAACAGAACCATCCCTGTTATCAGGCTCTAAAGTAGCTGTCAAACAGTTTATATCTCTGGGGGAAGGAGAACAGCTGCTTGCAAGTGTGGCTTTTGTCTATATTTTTCATTTGTTGCATTAGCATGAACATGCTTTTTCTGGTATTTCTATTCCTGAAGTCACACCTGGTGTCTGAACTCCAGGTAAGACGCTCACACCTGTAAGTAGTGGACCAGTGACTTTGGTTCCAAATGGACGTGAGCCTGGTAGGGCTGTAGGAGACAGTAACTGCCCTGTGTCTCTGGACAGGGCTTAGTAAGCTCTGTGTAGCCAGGTATAAGCATGTGTTCAGGGAGATCCTCATTTCTTGCAGGCTGCCCACACACACCTAGAACCTCATAAAACCCAGTGCAAGTTAATAGAGTGCTTGGAAGGTATGGATGGAAAGAAACTCCAAAATACAGTGTTCCCCTTGGGAAAAGACTGCTCCAGAAGTGTCTGTGTGTCTTAACTGATCCTGCCTGGATCTGGGTGGTAATGGAACATCTAACACCGCCATGCACACAGCACATCAGAACACAAGCTAGTCTTCAGTCAGGTGATGGACACTGAGCGACCCCACTCAAACAGCTGTTGAGTATCTGCTTGTGCTCATTTAACCTTGAAGGTAACAGTATAGTTAGGAATATGTTTGCTGTCTGAGTAGTGATCCCTGCTGACCTAGACTGGATGGGCTGTTGTCTGTCCAGCAGCATCCCTATTAAATAATGACAACACTGTTGTAGCAGGTTTGCTAGCCATTTGCTTTTACATTTTGCAACATGCTCGACTTTTGCATGTAGCTGAAGTTACAGATAACACCACTACAATTAATAAAAGATGCTGTTCACTCTAATTCTTCACTAATTCAGGTACCTTTCATCTGAATCTTTAGGTTCTGTGGGGTTCTTTCCTTGTTTCTCTAAAAAAATAAAAAATTAAAACTGAAAAACCCACTTTTCTTGTCTGTGGAAGGGAGGCAAAACCTAACGATCTAAAAATGTTTGTCCAGTGGTTTTTATTTGAACCCATTAAGAAGCTGCAATAAATACTGGGTCATTCAGCTCCTTCCTGAAGAATTAAGGTGAAGAGCATTTTTGCATCACGGTTTGTTTTGTGAAATGAAATACACATGACTGCTTCCGCATGAGCCTGTGCTTTTTTTGTTAACAGATGTTTTTACTCCACTCCTTCCTCACCTACGCCCACTTTCTGATAGGCTCTACGAAAATGCTTTATGCTACCTTGATTTAAAATGCATGAGATGGTTTGGAATTGCCCCCCCACCTCCCAACAAATGTACGTTTGAAAAGCACGGCCCAGGGGACTGGATTTTGCTGACAAATGTTAATTTTAGTGACATGCAGTATTATGGCATTTGCCTTAATTTTAATCATGGGTGAGCTGAAAGGCCAGTTATTTATTATAAAACAAGAAACCCACAAGCTGACATGCCAGCTGGGAGGGTCGGAGAGCTGAAGCCAAGCTTCCTGAAGGCAACTGGTGATTTTCTGGGATTGCCTTCCTGAAGCTGGTTTAAAAGGCAAATCAATTTGGTGGAGCAGGGATAACTCAAGAAGCTGCACTGTACTGTTGGATCACATTTTCCTGCAGAGTATCCTACTTTTAAAAAGATAAGTACTGACACTAGTAAGGCTTGAACTACCCTTCTGCGCTCAGTATTTTAGTATCTGGTCCTAAGGGGGGGAAGAAGTATCTCATGAAAATAACTGAATCAATTTTTCTTAATTTCTTTTATGCTCAATCTTTCACTCTAGCTGGACTAGCAGTGACATGGCTGATTCCAGGAACAGCAAAGTGAAATTCTGAGACCTGAATGAAATAGAAGGTCAGGTTAGATGATCTCTTCTGGCCATAAATAACATTACCATAGCATCACACAAGGACCAGGCTTAGATGTACTAGAACAACCTTTTCTCTGTTTTCTTGAAACATGAACTGGGATGTGCATGGGCGAGAAAGGGGGAAATGGTGAAGGGATGTGACTTCACCAGAAGCGACCGCTCAGCATGCAGCTGGTTTAGGTGTGTCGAAAGCTATTTCTGAGGTCCCTAGGATGGTGCTCTCCCTTTTTTGGAATCAAGGTTCTGAGCCTGCTGAGAAGCAAAGCATGAAGCCATCAGGATACACAGAAGGAACTGGGGGAAAGAAGAGAAAAGGTTGATGGCCTGCTGTTTTGTTTGGTTTTTCCCCCTAGACACCAGTGAAATGATAGAGATGCAAGGCTTTGGGGCAAACTTGCTTTCATGGCAGCTGGAGCACTGCAGCCAAGGCTCCTCTTGTGTCTCCTGTTCCACGGGCAGCTCTCCCTTCGACGTGCCCAGCTGCTGCAACTGCATCCATGACAGGTGAGTTGTGTGGAGCTCCTGCCTGGAGGCTGTGTGCATGCCATGGTTGGGAGCAGGAAGGTTTTATTGGTTACGGCACCAGAGACAGAAACACCAAAAAATGGGGTCATGTAGCAAGAGATTTAGTTTATTAAAACCTATCAAAATACTCTTGGGTCACATTTTGATAGAACAATTGCGACTGGCTCTTTTGTCTTGGCTCTGGAAGCATCTTCTTCACCAAGTAATTAGCAGTTACTGTGAAGGGCAACAATTCACCTGATGGGACACGGGCTGTTCCAATGTGCCTGCAGCAGTTGTAGCTAAATGCACCAGGTCAGTCTGTCTTGGGCCAAAATGCTGGTGGGGAAAATGCTTTATAAAGGGTAACTTCTCACTTTTGTTGTCCTTTAGCTAAATGTGTCTTGGTGCTGATAAAGAACTGCTGTGTGTATGCTGTAGGGATCAGCATAGCATCCCTGATGTCTGTGCCCATGACCTGTCATGTTCCTGTTAATGTGTCTCCACAGAACTCCGCTGAAGATGCTGTGTGAAAGCATGAAGAAGCAAATAGTTTCCAGAGCCTTCTATGGATGTAAGTGAAGCTTCTAACATCCATCTCATCCACTAACCCTTAGGCTTAGCAAAAACACACACGATCTCTGTTATACAAAGCAGTCCACTCCAAATTTCTCATTGTGAGTCAGATCACCTCAGGACTGTGGGGTGGATGTGAATCCAGTGTCCCAGCTTTGTAATTCCATTATTTGTGGGTTTTGCATGTAGCAGTGGGAGAACTGAGGCTTAGTGAAGACAGAGTGTAGTTTTTCAGTGTAAATTTAATACTCTGATATTACTAGTCTGTGTAAGATTCAATAAATCTTTGGATCTGCTGCTATGCTTCCTCCTTACACAGTCCAGTGTGAGTTTGGTCCGTATGGGATTATTAGTGTGGTGGTAGGACAAGGGGCGATGGCTTCAAGCTGAAAGAGGGCAAGGTTCGGATTAGATATCAGGAAGAAATTCTTCCCTTTGAGAGTGGGGAGGCCCTGGCACAAGATGCCCAAAGAAGCTGTGGAAGCCCAATCCATGGAGGTGTTCAAGGTCAGGTTGGATAGGGCTTTGGGCAGCCTGGGCTAGTGGAGGGTGTTCCTACCCATGCGGGGCAGTTGGAGCTAGATGACCTTTGAGGTCCCTTCCAACCCAAAGCCCTCTGTGATTCTATTAGTGGGAGGTTTAAAATACCATGGCTTCATCTTCAAAAGGGGCTGCTGACATCAGGTAGACTGCTGCGTTTCTAAATGTCTCCCTCCTGCTCCAACCGCAGGGCTTGCCTACTGCCGCCACCTGTCAACAGTGCGAACGCACCTCTCTGCCCTCGTGAACCACACCATCATCCCACCAGACAAACCCTCCAGTGCTGCAGGAGGGCTGACCAAAGAGGTTTGGAGCAAGTATCAGAAGGACAAGAAGGTAAGTAACAGAATACCTTTACAGTCGTTAAACTGTATGCTACTGTGTGGAGCGGGGTATCCCTTAGAATCTACCCCAGGGAGTGGTATGGTGCTTTCTAGTCCTCAAGGGGATCACTTCTGGTGAGAGATTCTCACAGTGTCTTTTACCCTTTGCTTCTCTGGTGATGGCAAAGGTACCAATTAACATCAAAGCAACTGTTCTCCTGATGATTCTAGTCTCTGAGAAGTTATTTTCATGGGAAGTATAGCAACTGACACTAGGCTGGATTTAACCTGGGGCCAGAAGGGCATGCATCAAGTTGCAAATTTATTTTGTGCCAAGTGTGCACTTCGCTGTCATTATAGATGCGTAAGTGTACATGGGCACGCTTGAGGAACATAAAGATGGATTTCCTTCAATGCCTCTTTCTCCTGACTGCTGTAGAATTACAAGGAACTGGAATTACTACGAAGAGTTTACTACGGTGGAGTACAGCATGAGATTCGAAAGGAAGTGTGGCCATTCTTGTTGGGTCACTATAAATTCGGTATGGCCAAAAAGGAAATGGATCAGGTAAGTGCAGCTCTCTGGGGAGCTGAGTTACATCTGCAGAATAGGTTTTGTTTTCATTCAGAACACACAAGTGTTAGTCTTTATTACTTTTTCAGTATTTCTAGGGGGAAAAATGCTACTGAAAACAAGAGCAACATGTTGGTAGAGGATTGTGATGTCATGTTATGTCTGCAGTCGCTGAAAGGGTCTGTGACATACACTTGCCCTGAGCAAATCCTGTTTTCACAATTTGTCACTTACAAAATGGGGGGATGTAGTAATTTGAGTCATCACTCTGTTACATGGTGTGTCGGCGGAGTTGCACTTCATGTTCTGTGAAATAACTCCTTTACCTACACAATACCACATCAGCAGGTGGGGAGTTCTGTCGGAGCTGCGAACAGCCCAACATACCTTCTGAAGTGCACTTGGAGTTACTGTCTAGAGGTTAAAAATACCCAGAGGAAGGTTTGATTTGTACGTTTGTTATGCTTTTGCTAGACTTAAGATGTGCCTCTGTAAAACACCAGGAGCAATTTCAGATGAGACGTTATTCTCTTAATGCCTCCCACACTGCTGCTAACATCGGTCAGTGAGTAATTGCCTAGGTTATGTCACAGCCTTATTTTGCAGTCTGAAACTTGGCGTTAAGCATATAGTTTCCATTACTGAAACCACAGTTTGTCCGTCTCTTGGTTATGTTATCTCCCTTTGCTCATCTGTTTATAGCAATAGAAGTTTTTACTCTGCTGAGTGCTTTCCTTTGTTGTAATCTATTGTAATTACGGGGCAAGTGCCGCCTTAATGAACCAGGCTGGTAACAGACAGAGCTGAGCAGAACGGCTGGCTGTCAACGCCTTCACTCAGCTGTGCTTGCTGAACAGAGACTGGAGGTAGTCCTAAACCAGAAAAACACAGCAGTGCTCCAGGTCTGTCTCCTGTGTGCTGCCTGCAAGCGCCTGCTAGGCCTCACCTGTCTCCATCTGGTCAGCAGAGCTGCTGCAATGAGCACTGCCTGGCATTCTTACTGCAGAACAGAGCCAAGGGTAACATATTACCCCGTGGTGACACATAATAGCCCCACGTTCACAGCAAGACGCAGCTGTAGAGCTGATCACATGCAGAGCAGGGATCTAAGTGTAGGCCTCCTGCGATGAACAGGTCGGGTGTAGCCACCGTGGGTTAAGGTCTCTGCAGTCCTTGGGCTGTTGTGCAGCAGAGCACCATCTGCCACTGTGAACCCCAACTTGGCTGCTGGTTTTACTCGTTGACTGTTGAGGAAAGGAATGTTCTTCACAGAGCCATGGGTCTGGATTTGTATGTTGGTGAATGTTGCTTTCAGTGGACACAGTGTGCTGAAACCTCTAGAGCAGTAATGAGGTTTGCCCTGGAATATAATTAACACATTAATCTGCATTTCTGCTTGTGTTATTGCCAGGGAGGTTGCACTCATGCAGTAGCGGATCTTGTTCTGGATTAAATGGATAAGGAGTGGTTTATATATCAAAACAATTTGGCATTTGCTAAATCCCAATTACTTTCTATCCCAAGGGATAGTTTATATCCCTGTGAGCACCTGCAGATCAGAAGGGCGGCCTGACCCAGAGCCTTGCAGTGGAAAAATTAGCTCTTTTGAACCGTGGGCCGTACCCTTCTTACTAAAAATTGCTGCAGCAATTTGATGTGGTTTTCCTCATGCTAATCTTTACAAACCAATTCTAAACACAGATGGAGAAATATGACCCTTAACTGTTCAAACTTGGTCATAATCCAGATTCTTCACCAATTCCAGTCATCTTTGTAGGGATTTCTATTTAGCATTTTCTGTACCATCTAACATAATTACCGTATGTACATCAAGAATGTGAATTCCTGCCCTCCCACAACATCAGCCCTGGAAGAAGACAAAGTATGTCAGAAACCACTGAGGCAGAAGTCTGGCTGGTTGCCTTATCTCCCATGGGCCAGGCAGACTGCCTCCGAGTGGAAGCAAATCCAGATAATCCAGCCAGGCTGATGCACTGGCCGGAGTCCTGCTGATGCTACATCTGTTCTCCAAGGGCACTTGTTCAATTCCCCCTTTTTGCATGCGGCAATAAGTCTGTCTAAGAACACAGCAACTGCTTCCTTAACACCTACTGCATGGGTGGAAGGAGGAGTGCCCTTCCAAGGCCTGCCATGACTGTGGTGAGAGCCCCTGCAGCAGTGTCTGGCACAACTGCAGCACCTCTGCATGCAGTATGCATTTACTACATTTGCATTTGGTGCCAATTCATTCTTTTTTAAATTTTTGTAACATCAAGTTTTCAAGTATTTAGGATATTGGAGGTTTCTTCTGTAAATTGCCTTGTGCTGTCTCTGTTTTCCAGAGGTAGGTGTGTAGAAATAGAAGGTATGTCTGGAACTGAAAGAATGACCCAGATACTTAGTTTGTAGAGTCACAACTCCTGGACTCTAGCCCCAGCTTCCAGGGGTGCACACATGTATGCAGCTAGAACATAAGAGATTTGGCAAGAAGAGATAAATACTTGAGTCCATTTATACAATAGTAATTACAATAAATTCGTAAGGATATGTTGCAAGACCTGATCTACAGAACACAAGCCCCATAGAAACCGGTGTCCCCCCACTCTTGCTTGAGTTTGTACCATACTAACCCCAAACCTTATCCAGAATCCCACTGAGCTGCTTAATACTTGCAGTAAATAACGATAACGACCAGCTCCTCCAAGAAAGGTGCTGCTGGAGTCTAGAGCTTACCCATAAGAGTCCATGAAATGAATGAGTTGAGAGCAGCCATAACATTAGTGTGTACAGGAAAATGTCTCATGTCCTTAACTGAAGTTATTGCAGGTGATTTATCATCTTTGCCTTCTGATGATGTTTTTGCAGTCATCCATCAGTATCTGGGGCACTCCCAACATGGCTGTCCTCCAGCCTTCCACTAACTGTTGTATCGTGTGATTTATGACTCTACAGCTGCCTCGAGTGACAAGCAGCGGGCAGCTCCAAGCATGAGTGCTCTGGTAGCAACTCTAGCCAGAGTCCACAGCCTGAAGCCAACTCACAACTGCAGTTTCTCTGCAGCCCTTGACAAGTGACAGAGTAGTAAAATTACTACATGTTCTTTAATAGCTTATGGGGGAGGTTGTGTGTCCATCTTCCCACAGAGGAAGCCAGCAGTGGCAAAAATCTGCTTTATTCCCATGGGACCCAGAGCGGTTGGATCTGGCCCTGTGCTGTGTGAGCTGGGATTTCTATCATTTGGGGGTCTCTTCCAGCACCAGATTGTGTACAGGCTGATGTCTGCAATCCTGTGCCCTGGGACTCATTGCAAGGGCTGGTGTTACAGCTGGAGTAGAGAAGGAGGCGGGAAGGAAGTGTAATGAAATTAGGAATAATCCAGGTAGAGGCAGCAATTGTTCTGTCAGAGTGGATCTGACTTGTGTGAGGTTTCTCAGGAAAGCCAGTGATGTTCCTCCTGAACAATGTCAAAGTGCAGCTGATAGGGCAGACACGCTATATGAATCTTTTCTGGTGTCTACTGCGATAGTTTGTTCCCTGCAGTAAATCTGCAACATCCTCCAGCTCTGGGCACTGTGCTTTCCACTCAGAGTGACAAGTGCTCCAGTGAGTGGGCTTTGGGATCCTTTGGGCTTTCGGTTTGGGACATTACTCTTGCTTTAGACCTCACCCTCCTGGCTTCCACTCATTGTTAATGGTATCTTTCGAAGGATGGACCAGCATTTCAGGATCTGTCTGTCTGTAGGTGGATGAAGACATTGCTCTCCGGTATCAGAAGGTGATGGCTGAGTGGAAAGCCTGCGAGGTCGTCGTAAAGCAGCGAGAGAAAGAATCGCATTCTGCCACACTGGCAAAGTTCTCATCAGGCAGCAGCATTGACAGCCACGTGCAGCGACTGATCCACAGGGACTCCACCATCAGCAATGATGTACGTACTCCCTCTCTGATCACCCACACGGTGCTGGCAGTGCCGGAGGCTTGGCACTTGCAGAGGTCCAGCCCAGGGAAGCAGAGACTCTGGAGCTCCCTGAATCCTGTACAGGATTTGAAGCTGCAGTGCCTCCATAATAGAGTCCAGAGCAGGTCTGGATTTTGGGTGGTCTGTAGCTGTTCTTAAGCAGGACCTGTTTTACAGACTACCTGCTAGAGAAGATCCTTCTCCCCGTGGCAGAATAGCTTTCTGGATTTCCTGTGTAGAGATCTGTTCAAAGGGTTGTCGCTGTTACAGTATATGCTGATTCTGTCACGTCCCTGAGTGACAGTTTGAGTGTGATTTTATTTTGGGAGAGGGGACCTTTTGTCAGTCTAACGTAGGATGTTAACCAGTCAAAAGGCAGATTGAATTAAACCCTTTGTAACCGGAATAGCTGAGAAAGGGGGTTCTTTTCATGCTGTTGAGAGGAGAGCTGGCACGTATGTACCAAAAGTGTCTCTGGGCATCCATTACTTCTGCAGACTTCAAACAGTCAGGAACGCGAGAGAGAATAGAACTTAAGATAGTTCAACAAAGGTTTTTAGCAAGCAAAGAACTGAAGCAGTTGGATGCTGAAAATAATCTGCAGGCCACTCTTTCAGACAGCAGTAGCTGAACTAGACTGTCAGAGGCCTGATGTAAGTTTGTCATCTTCAAAGACATACTGCAGTGACCAGATGGTTTTGGTGTTGGTGCTGCAGGTAGGGAAGCTTCACTGCTTTCCGAGGTATTTCTAACTGGAGGTTATGAAAGGAGAAGACATCATTGCAGGAGATGGATAAATTGGTCTTATCATACAGTTTCAGTATAAAGACTGAGCGAGGAGCTCTCAACTGTCTGTGTGCAGGGAAATTCTATCTACCTGCGATCATCTTCACTGAAGTGGTTGAAGGTTTGCTTGCTACGTAAATGCTTCTTGTTTCTCTGTTCTCCCCTGCTGCAGCTGAATCTTCTCTCCCTTGCTCACCCCCAGGTCTTTATATCTGTCGATGAAGCAGATGCAGCGGAGCGGGACTCAAAGGCTCAGGACGACCCCACTTTCACCGTGGTGTCTGCAGACACACCAGCAGCAGCAGCTGCTGTAGAGCAACAGTCTGTAGAGTTTGACTCCCCTGACTCTGGGCTGCCATCTTCAAGGAACTACTCTGTGGCCTCGGGCATCCTGTCCAGCATTGATGATGGGCAGAGTGTCTCCTTTGAAGATGGGGCTGAAGAGGAAACAAGCACTGACTTGGAAAGGACTGATCCAGACACACCACGCGTGCAGAAAGCCAAGTCGGTTGTGCTGCAGTCTCAGGACTCTGTGACAGAAGAGCAGCTGTGTTCCCAGGTGGATTATTTAATGGATGTTGCTTCTGTCTGCGCCGCATCCTACACAGTAGGTCACAATTTATGTACCACCTCACAGCATTGCTTTGCTAGCTAAGACTTAGGCTTTTTCAGCTAGGATGTAATGACAACCCCAAACTGCAGGTGGTGAGATGATAACAGATGATTTCTGCATCCAAATATTTTCATCTGGATTTTGAGCTAGATTGGAAATAAGACAGCGAGAAAAATTGGGTCTTTGGGGTGGTGATGTGGGTGCAAGCATGCAGTAGAGTTCTAGCAGCTAAGGATTTCTGGGGCTTGTGGAAGGTGTGGGGGTGTGGGTGACACACCACATGCAAGATTTCGACGTCATGTAATTCAAGCTGAACCCCACATTTCATCAATCTGAACCACAATCTCAGTCACTGTTCAAGACCCTGGCATCCCTGTTAGTGTCCTGTTCAGTGATTAGTAGTTGAGTTTTTCACTCCCTCTCTGCTGGAGTTACCCAACTGGAAATAACCCTTTGGAAATATGACAGGCCTGGAACATTTTCCAGTGAAAGTGTGTGCGTTTACTTGGGAATTTTGGCCATAATCAAGTATTTTGATGCTCTCCTGTGCCTGAAGTAGAATGGTGCTATTTCTGGGTCATTGATTCTGAGAATCTGCACCAAGTCCTGGGAATGCTCTAAACTTAGCAGACCTAACGAAACCTTTTCTCTTCTAGATAGAGCTGTTGGATACTGTTGCCTTAAATTTGCACAGAATTGATAAAGATGTCCAGAGGTGTGATCGGAATTACTGGTATTTTACTGCTGATAACCTGGAGAAGCTCCGAAATGTCATGTGCAGGTAATACAGCTTGTAAACCACACTGCTTGTCACTTTCTGTCATAAGCCATAAACTCTCATCATATACAAACAATAGTCTGTATATAAATTCTCACTAACAAGCTTAAAAAAGGTCACAAGGAGGAGGGAAAGGGTTAGAGAGCATGGGTACAACAGGCGGTCTGAGTTTGGGATGCAGGTTTGAGAAGATTCTACCTCAGAAGACAGACCCTGTCAGTCACCTTGCACTGCTCTCTGAATGTCCTAGTGGTGTTGGTGTGCTGCATCTGGGGGTGACGTATCCATGCCATATGGGTGTGCTGTGAGGATGACAGTATTTGTGAGGTGCTCAGATATAGCATTGAGGGGCACTAATTAAGTAGACAGAAAGACTACCCAAGCAGAAAAAAACCCAGGGCTGTGAAATGCTTTGGACTGTGAAGTGTCAGGAAGTTCTTACACACTTGTGTTCAGCAGCTGCTTAAGATTTATTTTGCATAATCAAATCAGACTTCAATGCAGTATTTAACTTTTGAGGAACAGGAAGAGAAAAATTCACTATTTAATTCACCCTGTAAAGTAGACAACTGATCACATTCTTGTACCCGTTCACAACACATGAAAACCCTCCAGCAAGAGACACAAGAGAGATTCCTGTCTCACATCCTGCTGTATCCTCAGTGGGGATGTTTATAAACCCTTTAGGAATTTTCCTGAAAAACACCGCAGAAATGCTCACCATTTTATACCGGTGTCTGGGAAGATTTGAATTGTAGCAGTTCTCTGGAATCCCAGCTTTATCCTTTGCAGCACCCTACAAGAAGACACTTAAAAGATTCCAAAAGGAGCTGTATTTTGGATGTAAGACAAATTTTTGAAGCCACCAGGCAGCATGAGGATTCCTAATCTGATTGTGTCTTGTGTTTTCTTCTTTCTGCAGTTATGTGTGGGAGCACCTTGAAGTTGGTTATGTTCAAGGCATGTGTGACCTCCTGGCTCCTCTGATGGTTATACTTGACAATGGTAAGAAGGGTTTTCCTTTGGATCACCTTGGTATCTTTAGGGAGGTTACTCTTTAGAAATGTAGCCTCAGAAGAAGCTGTGTGCATTAGCTAGTGCCAGCTCGCTGGGAGAACCAAACCAGCAACTCATGGTTCCTATTTTCTCTGCATGTGGCTGCTGTTGAAATGTCTGGCATTGGTGTCCTGGGGATTCTCTGTGCAATCCCTGACTTCCAGGCTGTGTTCTGGCAGAAGCTGGCAACCCAGCTGCCAGCTAGGTTCTTCTGAACATAATCAGTTCCATCTGAACACTGGTGCTGGGACTAGAGCACAGCAAAGGGGAAAGCCATGGTTCACCTTGCCCGCACTGGGGTATTTTGGTTCAAGGAAGTCACACGCTGGCAACACTGATCATTCTGGGTTGTATCTGCAGATCAGCTGGCCTACAGCTGCTTCAGCCACCTGATGAAGAGGATGAGCCAGAACTTCCCCAATGGAGGTGCTATGGACACACACTTTGCCAACATGCGGTCCCTAATCCAAGTGAGTCTTTCTTTAATCTCCTTAGAAAGAAGAGGAGGCTGTGGCTGAGGCTCAGAAGTAGCTGGGTGCCACAGAGAAGAGCCGGAACTCCAGTGTCTGGGGCTCCTGGTTGTCTGGTAATAGAATAGCTTAGAATAGCTTAGAATAGAATCCAGTAGCTTAGAATATTGTAGAATAGAATCCAGTAGCTTAGAATAGAATCCAATAGGCTAGCTTAGAATAGAATATATTAGATTAGAAGATTAGCTTAGCATCCAATAGCTCAGAAGATTAGAATAGAATCGAATAGAATCGAATAGAATCGAATAGAATCCAATAGAATCCAATAGAATCCAATAGAATCGAATAGAATCGAATAGAATCCAATAGAATCGAATAGAATCCAATAGAATCCAATAGAATCCAATAGAATCCAATAGAATCCAATAGAATCCAATAGAATCCAATAGAATCCAATAGAATCCAATAGAATCCAATAGAATCCAATAGAATCCAATAGAATCCAATAGAATCCAATAGAATCCAATAGAATCCAATAGAATCCAATAGAATCCAATAGAATCCAATAGAATCCAATAGAATCCAATAGAATCCAATAGAATCCAATAGAATCCAATAGAATCCAATAGAATCCAATAGAATCCAATAGAATCCAATAGAATCCAATAGAATCCAATAGAATCCAATAGAATCCAATAGAATCCAATAGAATCCAATAGAATCCAATAGAATCCAATAGAATCCAATAGAATCCAATAGAATCCAATAGAATCCAATAGAATCCAATAGAATCCAATAGAATCCAATAGAATCCAATAGAATCCAATAGAATCCAATAGAATCCAATAGAATCCAATAGAATCCAATAGAATCCAATAGAATCCAATAGAATCCAATAGAATCCAATAGAATCCAATAGAATCCAATAGAATCCAATAGAATCCAATAGAATCCAATAGAATCCAATAGAATCCAATAGAATCCAATAGAATCCAATAGAATCCAATAGAATCCAATAGAATCCAATAGAATCCAATAGAATCCAATAGAATCCAATAGAATCCAATAGAATCCAATAGAATCCAATAGAATCCAATAGAATCCAATAGAATCCAATAGAATCCAATAGAATCCAATAGAATCCAATAGAATCCAATAGAATCCAATAGAATCCAATAGAATCCAATAGAATCCAATAGAATCCAATAGAATCCAATAGAATCCAATAGAATCCAATAGAATCCAATAGAATCCAATAGAATCCAATAGAATCCAATAGAATCCAATAGAATCCAATAGAATCCAATAGAATCCAATAGAATCCAATAGAATCCAATAGAATCCAATAGAATCCAATAGAATCCAATAGAATCCAATAGAATCCAATAGAATCCAATAGAATCCAATAGAATCCAATAGAATCAAATAGAATCAAATAGAATCCAGTACCTTAGAATAGAATATATTACATTAGAAGATTAGCTTAGCATCCAATAGAGCAGAAGATTAGCTTAGCATCCAATAGCTCAGAAGATTAGAATAGAATCAAATAGAATCAAATAGAATCAAATAGTTTAGAATATCTTAGAATAGAATCCAGTACCTTAGAATAGAATATATTACATTAGAAGATTAGATTAGCATCCAATAGAGCAGAAGGTTAGAATAGAATCGAATAGAATCCAATAGAATCCAAGATTAGATTAGAAGATTAGATTAGAAGATTAGAATCCAATAGAACAGATTAGAATAGAATCCAATCCAATCCAATAGAATAGAAGGGGTTGGAAGGGACCTCTAGAGATCATGGGGTCCAACCCCGCTGCCAAAGTAGCTCCCTGGGACATATCACTCTGATGGGCATCCAAGCGGGTCCTGAATATCTCCAGAGATGGAGACTCAACCACCTCCATGGGCAGCCTGTCCCAGGGCTCCCTCACCCTCACTGTGAAAAAGTTTTTCCACATGTTGGTGCGGAACTTACCGTGTTCCAACTTGCAGCCATTGCCCCATTGCCCCTTGTCCTACCCCCACAGACCACTGAAAAGGGTCTGGCTGATTCCCCCTGCTTCAGATAATTATAGACTTTAATTAGCCCTTAATCATCTTCGTAGCCCTTCTTTGGACTCTCTCCAAGAGATCCCTGTCCTTTTTATACCAAGGAGCCCAGAACTGGACACAAAACTTCATTGCTGGGAGGATAAGGGCTGTTTTATGCAGCTCCAAATTGATACCTTGCTTCTCAGGGACAGCCTTTGCTGTCCTACACCTTTGATCTTGGCTACTTTCAGACAAGATACTGACAGGTGATTGTTTTGCCTTTTAGATTCTAGACTCAGAGCTTTTTGAATTGATGCACCAGAACGGAGATTACACTCACTTCTACTTCTGCTATCGCTGGTTCCTGCTGGACTTTAAAAGAGGTAATAATGTTCTGTGCCTATAGTTTAGACATGTGCAAAACTGTCAGGCAAGGCAGTAGCTCCTTTGAGCTACAGGTAGACCTGCTAAAACACAATGGTGACAGAGGGAGATGAACACATCCATCAGCTGAGCAACTATCTGGCAGTGAGGAGGAAGGAACTGGACTCTTAACTGAAGAGTAAAGCCTCTACCTCCTCCTTCACAGCCTGTGCCCCTTGTCCCAAGCCCCTGGACCTCACTGACCCAGACTGGGCAGAAGATGAACCTCATCTCATCTGAGCTGCAGCATGTGTAGACCCAGCTTAACATACAGTTACTTGCTGCCAATGAAAAGCAGCTGAGCTTTAGGCTTGCAGGTGTGCTGTAGAGCCAGGAAGGGGCCCTGGATATGCACGCAGCTTTGCAGCCCTGACTAGAGCAAAGGGCCTGCCTGTGCTGCTATCACACCATTACTGTGGTCCCAGCATCTTCCTGGGGTCTTGAGTCTGCACCACCACACCTACGTTCTCCCTTAATTTTCCTTTAAGCCCAAGTCTGTTGCTATACTTACACAAGTACTGATAGGTGTTGGCTGGAGGAGAGGGGGAGAGGAAAAGGAGCCAGCAGTACTATTCCTGTCTGCATGAGGCCTGTAGGACATTTGTTAGCAAGGGGGAAATGGTCAATTTGAATAATCAGATGCTCTTGTAATGTTTATTCCCATTCAGAATTGTTGTACGAGGATGTATTTACAGTGTGGGAAGTTATTTGGGCAGCAAAGCACATCTCTTCAGAACATTTTGTCCTTTTCATTGCCTTAGCACTTGTGGAAGTTTATCGAGAGATAATCCGTGATAACAACATGGACTTCACTGATATCATCAAGTTTTTTAATGGTGAGAGACTTTTTTTTTTAATAGAGTCCTTTTGCTAAAAAGCAAGTGAGGAGAGACTGCTCCTCCTCCCTTACTCACATCAGCTGCAGAAGTCCCTCACGGTTTTAAGATTGCCAGAATCTTTTCTGTTCCCAGGGCTTGACCCTGCTGAGGCTGAAACATCCCAAACTGCTTCCATGGTTGATTGCTCAGGGTAGCAGTCAATAGAAGGGAGCCAAATCTACTGCCAGAGCAAGGAGGAGTCTGTCAAAGCCAGCCAGGTCTCTTCCTGGCTGCAGAGCACGACTTAGTCGTAAGCCAGTGCTCCCTGTTAGGGTATTTTAAGAGATTTGGAAACAAATTTGTGTAATCACAGTAATTTACTAAATTATCAATGCTGTGGCTTTCAGCCACCTGTTGCAGAAGCCCCAAATTTGGTTTTGTTTTTGCCTCAGCCACTCTTACTCCAAAGCTATCCATTAATGCTTCCCTCAAAAACAGCCCAAAAATAACACCCAAAAAACCCCAAACAAATAACCCCCCAATAATAACGCTACACAGCAATGCCAGGGCAGAAAAATTCCTGCTGCTGACAGCTAAGAATGCTTGTCTGTGTCTTTTAGAAATGGCAGAGCATCACAATGCCGAGGAAATTCTGAGGATAGCAAGAGACCTTGTCTACAAAGTGCAGACACTGATTGAAAATAAGTGATAATGAAGGGACTGTCCTTGTGGGCCTTGTGGTGACCTATCAGGTGGAGCATTTCTTGCACTGTAACTTCAAAATGGTGTTTTAATTGCATCTTCCATGTAATGTAATAAATAACAAAGAGATTTGTAACAGACTTTTAAAACCAGAACTTTTCCTTCACCAGACAAGGTTTGTGTTTGATAGTCCTTGTTACACTCCCTTTGTATTTCTAGACAAAATCTTTTTGCATTCTCTGATTTCCCTCTCTAGAAGACCATCTCTCTACATATTTGAGATATTAAAAAGGGGGGGAATTTGACATACTAGAACATTTATATTTTGACTTACTCACCTTTAAAGCCTGGATGCCTGTTGTGTGCTCTGCCAGAACCTTCCGCAGAGGTAAGGCTGGATCCAGCACTCGCTCACACGCTGCCAGCGCCGAATGGGGCCCTTGGAGGGGCGCCGTGTCTGTCCTGAACAGGGAAGAGAAGGTGTATGAGCTCCTGTGGCTAAAGCTTCTGGATGTGTGCTCAGCAGCAATTAGTAAGGTTAATTAATAAGGGAGAGCAGCCTTAAATTGAGTAACATGGGTAGTTTGTGTGTGAAGATGTAGCAACACTAGCTGAAAACATCAGTCAGCCCTTGCTGACTAGCTCATGCTGCTGTGCCTTCAGGGTCTACACATGCCACAGACATGACTTCGTTTTACTTTGCAAACACACTGCAAATCTTCCCAGATGAGGAGATGAAACACAGTTCAGGTGAACCCAAGCTTAGTGCGTGGAGCCAGGCTCCCTGCTCGTGCTAACAGCTCCCACGCTCTTTGCATCTGTGCCAAGTGCCACGAAGTTCAGCTCCCACGTTACAGAGCAGACACAGCACAGCCTCACCCCCTCCAGATTACTCACTGCACACTAGCTGCCTCCTCACCACGCTGTGACACCGGGAGCACTTCCCTTGGGATCCTCTGATCACAAACCAGGAGCTCATCTGCTCAGGCGGGTGTCAGCACTTGGCAGATGAAGCAGCTGAAATTGTTGCCCAGGATCCAAGCCGCTGCTGCAGCACTGTGCTGGTCTGTACTGCTACCCATGCTGTGCCCCTCCTGCTTGGTTGCATGCTTTACACAGCAGCACATGCTTCACCCCATCCTGCAGAGAGAGAGAGAGAGCAGAGCTGACAAGAGGGTTCACTGAGCACCCGCCCTGGAGCTGCAGATGGGCCTGCTGCTGTCCCAGCACCTCCTCTCACTGTATAAATTGTCACGTATACTCTACCTACTTTCCCTGGGTGCGTGTTGTTTCAAGAAGTGTATCTCTGTGTCAGCGAGGGAGGGAGGAAGCTTTTGCTAATGGGGTTATGCAGAGATTGCATGGATACTCATGACCTGTGCGCCTGGAAGACCAAGGGACTTAGTTTAAGCTTTTCAGGCATTTCACAGTGTTCCAAATACACCAACCCGTCACCATCAGGGACTGACTGAAAAAAACCCCCACGTGCTTGTTTGCACCTGACTTTGTGTTCCTGCTTTTTTTTTTTTTGGGCCAGAGTATCTTTCAGAGCATGGGGGGGGGGGTCATGCAGCTGTTTCCCTTGAGCCCTGGAAAGAAAACATCTGTGTGCTTTTTATGGAGTTCAAGGCAGAAGGGACCTTTAACAGTCACCTGGCCTGACCCCTGCCATGGACAGGGACACCTTCCACTATCCCAGGTCACTCAGAGATATCTGCATAAATGGCATCAGTTCACCTGAGCTTTTAAAATCAAAATTTAGCAAAAGAAGGGTGTAGGAAATAAAATAACTCAGCTTGATAAATTACACCCCAATAGGAGTATTTGCGTTACAGCTCTGGCCTTGTCAGAACATGAGCAGTGGGCACTCCTGCTCTCTGCTCCCGGTGGATGCTGCCATAACATCCTCATGAGCAGAGTGTTACTTGGACCAGAAAAAGGTGCAAGAAAGAGCAGCTGTGCTTTGATCTGAATGAACTCTGGTAAACTAAAAGCACTAAATAGTCTGAAAAGGGGGAAAAAATGGACTCAAAGTGCTTCTCATCTCAACAGCCAAGTCCTCCCTTAAACGGGCCTCTGAAAACTTGAGGGGAGGGCAAATAGGAAATCCCCAAAGCAGACGTCCACGTCGCTGGTGTAGCCAGATCCCTTCAGGGACAAGCCTGTTGCGCTCTGCGCTCAGGGGCATCGCACTCCCCAGCAGAAGCGAGAACAGATGAGTCCACTGGGTTGTGGGACAGATGCTGCGGAGGCAGCTGCAGGAGGGAAAGCCCCTTCCACACGTAGCAGTGCTGAAAGAACAAGGGTGGGAGTTAGAGAAGGAGAGTGTCACGTAAGCTGGGCTGCCTCGCAAGAGCTGGGCGCCTGTGGCACTGGGAGCTGCACTGCAGGCACTCGCAGTCTGAGCTCATCGCCGGTGATGTGCCCTACTGCTCAATCGCTTCAAAACACACCAGTCTCTGTCTGTCCACTGGAAATAGGGGGTTTAAATAAGTGACAAAAGTGAGACAACCCTCCAACTCGCAGAGCCCGAGGAAGTGGTATCAAAAATAAAACTGCACTATTTTTCTTTGGTATGTTGGGAATGTACTGTACAAGGCTGTTTAAGAAACAAACACCTCTGCAAACTTTGTTGTATTTGTTAGAACTTTCTGTCTAATTGTATTTTATGAATATTGTGTATTGACTTATTTATTTTTGCTGGGAGCAGACTATTCTCTTTATTGCTCAATTATTTATGTTTAAATGTAAAATATAAATAAATACTTATCGTCAAGGCATTCTGTGGAGCTCTCTGAAAGCTATTTCCTTCTCCTTGAGGTAATTTCAGAGCCGGAACGGGGAATCACAAGGATGGGGCTGGCTGGGAAGAAGGCAATATACAATTAGAATCATAGAATCATAGGGGTTGGAAGGGACCTTGAGAGATCATCTGTGACGAGCATGTGTGGGCTGTTGCACTAAGCAGGCTGTTTAAAGTGAGCACTGGTCATCACCAAATGACCGCTAACGTCCCTCACAGGGGTTTGCTGGGGGACTGACGCGACACAGGGTATGTGCCTCTCACACTGAGCCCATTCCAGTTCCCCCTGGGGAGGGGGGTGGGAGCAGACACAGGCCTGTGATAGCTGTTAAAAACCACAAATTTCATTGGAGGCCCGATCATGCTGCAGCTGGCATTGAACCTAACCGAGCTGCTGGGCTTCCAGGAGAAATCCTCCATCACCCCCTGCACCCCCAAACCTCTGACAAACCCTCCGGCTGCTTCTGTCCCATAGCAGGGCTGCTCCCAGATGCTCCCCGTTCCAGAGCCGGCCGTCTCACCCGCTGGTTGGTTTGCTGCCTGCAGGTTTTGCAGCTGTTTCCCAGAGTTTTAGGCTGGAAAGCTCTGCCCAGAGGTGGCCCCCCAGGGGGGGGGATGGGGTAACACTACCCAGCAAATCCTTCTATACTGGGTAGGTGCAACCATCCCTGAGCCACTGCTGTTAGAGCTGTCATCATGTATTTATCCCTGTAGGAAAGGACAGATAAAACTTTGTGAAGGGTAGGCAATAACATGTTGGCTTAAATCACCTTCCAGTACCACGGTGTCCTCTGCCTTCATCTTTCTGGATGGTGGGACCTGGGGCGGGCAGGGAGAGAGGGACACTGCAGCTGGGACTGCACATCAGCTTGCACATTGGTTCTGCTCTTCCACAGAGCTTCCCACAGACACCACACAGCCCCCACCATTCTCCTGCCACTCTCAGAACCTTTTTACGTGCGTGTTAGGCAGCTGTCCCCAAAGCTGAAACAGCCCCTGCACCACCAGGGATTTATATCAGCGAGAGGCAGCATCCCCGTGAGGTTTCACCACTGTGACACTCTCGCTCCCACCCACTGCCAGAAGAAAACTGATCCGAAGGAAATCACTGCCAGTCCCCTCTCCTTGTCTCACCAGCCTGCTGAGGTTTTGGCTGCTTTCTCCACTCTGCCACTGGTTTTGCCAAACACAGCAGCTTTGCCCTCACAGGTTGGTACCACACAGTGCAGTACCCTCAGCCCAAGGCATGCCTCCCCTTTCCAGGTGCTCTGCCTCACCCAGAAACACTTCTCACTTTCCCAAACAACAAAAAAACAACTCCCAAAAGCCAGCACTGTGCAAGCACTCGAGCAGTGCTGGGTTTGGCTGGCAACACCTCAACCCTCCCAAGTGTTCTCTGGAGATATTCAAGACCCCTCTGAACGCCCACCTGTGCAACCTGTCCTAAGGCAGGAGAGTTGCACCTGATGATCTCTTGAGGCCCCTTCCAACCCTGACAATCCCCTGAATCTGTGAGTGTTGAACCAGGTTTCCAAAGCCCTGGAGTCTGCCCCCACTCTGTGCGTTGCTCATCCTTCCGGGTACCCCCGTCCTGCCGCAGAAGGCCACGGGGATGGTCCCCCCACCCCCAGTAACAGCTCAAAAGGCGTCCTCAGAGAACGCTGACACCTTGGGGATGGGGGATGCTCAAAGGCACCACGGCGACTTCTACCTCCCGAACCTTCCTGTCTCTGAACTCTGCCCCGGCAATGGCCGGGGGCCACCTGTCCCCTCAGGCCACGGGCTTGAGCCGGCTCGTAACAGCAGCGCAGCTCGGCACCGCGACCGAGCGGGGACACGCGAGACAGCGACGCGCCTCAAGCCACAGCCGAGCGGCCACAAAGACCTGCCAAAAACTGCAGAGAATCGCTGCAAAACGCCTCCTGTGCCGGGGCGACCCCAAACCCCGGGGCTGCCCGGGTGCCCCAGCCCCGCGGAGCCCCGCGGCACCGCGACCAGCCCGCGCCGGGGGTCTCCCCCGCACTGCCCGGCCCCGCTACGGCGGCCGAAGCGGCTCAGCCCGTTTCGCCCAGGCGTTCGCGAATCCCTTCGCGCCGCCCGGCTGGGCCAGCGCAGCGGGGAACCTGGGGCCGCCCCGGCTCCCTCGGGCTCAGCCGCCCCCCTGCCCGCCCGGAGCCCCGGAGCCCGAGCCTCGCCTGCCTGCCGGCCCCCTTACCGCGCTCCGCGTCCGCTACCACAGGCGAGGACCCAGGAAGAGCTGCGGCTCCGGCATCTGCGGGAGAAGCGCTGGCAGCCGCCTCGGGCCGCGGCTCAGCCGGTCCCGCCGGCTCCTTCTTTCCCAGCGGCCCGGCCAGTCCCCGCTCCGCAGCAACAAGCAGCCCCGACACAACTGCCGCACGGAGCTGCGGCCGGCGGCCTCTTACCTGCGAGCGCCGCAGGCTCCTCCCCGGGGGCGGCGCGGGGCCGGGCAGCGGAGCCGACTCGCACCTGGGCTGCCCGAGAGGCGCGGCCGGTAACGCGGCTGCAGCTGGGGGTGGGAGGGGGACAGGGAGCATCGCTCTTCCGTGGGATAACGGGAAAGAACGCGGAGCCCAAGGAGGGAAACGCAGAGCCGGGCAGCAGCTTTGGGTGCAGGTTTATTTCGGTTCTATGTTCATTTCAGGCGAGTGACACAGACGGTGTCGTGTTGGGCACCTCGGTCCTGGGGCACGAGGAGCCGGAACAGCACAGCCAGGCAGGAAAAACACATTTGTTTTCCCCCCTTTGACAACAACTGACATCAATTAACTTTAATATTCTTACAGTAGTGATTTCTTTTTGTATTCTAATCCTTCTTCTAGGGCTACTTAAATGCTTCTGACCAGAACAAGCAGCCCAGTGTAGCACAGAGAACACTGATTACGTATGGAGTGAGCTCCAAGCTTGTTCTCAAGCTGATGGGCTGGGAAGGGAAACAACATCATGCTGCTTGCTTCTTTTAAAAAAACACCCACAACTCTTTCCTGGGCCCACAGGATCATCCTCATCTCCAAGTGCAATAAAGGGCTAATTGACCTAATCCACACTGAGGGGAAGAGGCTGATTAGCTAAAGCCCTCTTGTTTTTATAACTGGCTAACAGTCTCTCCCAGAGCCCTGGGGTTTTCTGCTTCTCCTATCAAAGTTGGTAATTTGGTGCATGCTTCAGCCTGCATGAAACGCATCAATAGAAGATCCTTTCTAATTAGTTCCTTTTCTCAGAGGAGCTAAATCCTTGTGGGGCACAGAGATACTGGCACAGTCTGTACCAGTGGAGCGGGGCTAGCTCACGTGTTGCAATGGCTGAGGGACGTGGGGGGTCTTTCTCTGGAGGCTTATCCTTTGCAGCGCAGCCCCTGATCACACAAGGGTCCCAACTGCAGCATTTCAGTGGAGGGGAACAGCTGGTGTTCCCAATTTGCAGCAATTCTGCAGCACAAAGCCTTGTTTTTAGCCCTCTGCAGCTGAAAGTTGAGCTAGTGGGCTGAGGGTTGGGGTGCAGCTGAGCCATGACCAACCCGTTGTATCACATCTTGCCTAATTTATACCCCTACTAAGGGTACCTATTAAAGCTGCAGTGATGGGAGCAAATAGTTTGAGTGCTGTGAGTCTCCTGTGAGTTAGAGCCAACCTGCTCTCACCAACACGTTGGCTGCCGTGTCCTGTGTGAGGCCCTGCCCTGGTTTGGATGCTGGAACATCCATCATACAGACAGTCCTTGCTGCAAATAAAAAGCCATTTCCTTCAGTGCATGGAGACAGTACCACTGGCCAGAAACACCCCATGGAGCACTATGCCATGCTTGTTCTTTCCTCCCACATCAGGTTTGCACACTGGCAACTTTTAAAATGTAACAGATGCTTTTATGATGCTTCCTTGTTCCCCTTGTGCCCACCCTGCAGAATCCAGCCCATAAACTTGGGCTATTTATTTCTCCAGCCAGCTACAGTGGCCCTATTTTCATTTGAAGCACCCTGGAGAAGCCAGACCTGCAGCATTCACCCTGCTCTCTCCAGGCTCCCTGAGCTGCCAGCCAGGCATTCGATCCCTACAGAGGAAAAATTGGACACTGGGTCTTTATTAAACACTGTCATTTATTTTGATTATGGATAGTTCCTTTATTTCAAACAGATCCATTTATTCACTGCAGAGGTTTGGGTGTTTTTTTTTTTTTTCATGCCTGTTGGAAAGAGTCAGCATTAAAAATAAAACAAAGGAAAAAGGCTTGGATACATGCAAATCATACCAAACTTTGCCAAATGTATTAAAATGAGTAGCAGGGTTTCTTCTAAGTTATCTACTTGCATATGGAGGAGAAACAACCACCAACAGCATGAAGCCCCTCTGGAAAAAGCTTCTTGGTGCAGTGATGTTATGTGAGCAGAGCCAAAGAGACGACCAAAACGTCTGACTGTGTTTGCACCCAGGACAAGCAAAGCCAGAGGGTTACTGCTGAGAGCCAGGAACACGATGCTGTAAAGCTGGTCAGGGGAAGGGCTTTGAACAGATAGAAAGGGGCTCCCTCTTAGCACAGAGAGTTGTGTTTGGTCCTTTGAACACCAAGGGAGACCAAGTTTTTTGTACTGTCCTGCCCTCCCCCTGATGTAGGATCAAATGAAATTCTGGTTTGAAAGCCAAAGTGCACGTTCCAGCACTCCTGTTCTGGGGAGAAGAGTTTCCCATCAGAAGGAAAATCAAATCAAAGCCAAACAACATTATAGAAACAAAGCACTTCAGGTCTGGGGGGAGTGTGGGGGGGGTGGACACAGCCAAGTGACCCAGCAGCCTTTCTGAGGCTTTAAATCTCCAGCTGGCTGCGTCTGCCCAGCCCTCAGTGGCAGTGATACAGGGATGAACCCCAGGGTTTTTTTTTTTCTTTTCTAACCTTTCAGTATTGTGGCCTCTTCAGTCAACCACAGCAATCAACCTGAGCTGAGCTCCAGCTACTGATTTTGCATATTACCCCCCAAAATGGACCAAATACTCACCCCCCCAGTGTTGTGGGTGTGAGCTCCAGGGACTGAATTCAGAGCTCTGGACTTCTTACAGCAGCATGGCTGGTGGGAAACTGGATTTTACATCTGAATAAATAGTGGGCAGGCACAAGTGCCAGCCTGATTTCAGTAAGGCTGGAGGGTGTCCAGGCACACAGTGGGCTGGGATTTAGCTCCACACCAAGAAAGCAAAGCTCTCCCTTCGGGCTGGCTCACAATATGGAGAGAAACACCCCTGGGTAGCGTGTGATCAGACTCTTGTTGTAGCTCAGCAGATCTGCTAGTCATCATCAGCTCCTGAAGTCAGGACTGGAAAGGATTTAAGGTTTATCTTGGCAGCAGTCCTCTTCAAGGTGATTGCTATCCATCCATCACATGTGGGAGAGCAGCTGGGGCCTGGCTAGATTCAGCACTATGGAAAGGGAGCCCTTCTCTGCAAAGTCTGGGTACCACCTTCTCCCCTTCTGTGCTCTTCTAAGGGCCTTGTGTTACACCACCTTGGAGATGCAGTTTTGAGAGGTTAAAAAGCATAGCACATCACTAATGTTTAAAAATACCTGGCCAGCTTTTATAAAATACAAGTATTCAACATGATCACCTGTATGTGTTCTTTGAAAAGAGAAACAACCCACAACTTGACATTCATTATACAGGAGGAAGGCAGCAGTCTGGACTCCCAAAGCATCCCACCGTGTGAATAGACCCTCTGCCAGGACCTGAGGTCTTGGCTTTAAAATCATCCTTGCTCAACACACCCACCTAAGAGTCACAGAGCCGGACATCATGTCTGGGGTGTCACAGTGCCTTGCTCCAAGTTTGGGAGCTCCCCAGCCTCCACTGTTCTGTCCGTCTGCTGCAAGCCTACGGCATCAGTTTCACCTGGTCCAGCATGTAGGTCCTCCTGGCTGTTGGCCAGGCCATCCTGGCTCTCCAAATCACTGACCTGACCCTCACCAAACTCCAGAATGGTTGGCAAGTTGCCTTGCTTTGGACACCGTCTCTTTAGGCTGACCAAGAAAGGTTGGGGCAAGGAGAAGATGTCCACGTTATTACCCAGGTCAATCCAGGTGATGCTGGGGAACTTCTTGGGGTCCTTCAGGGTTTCGGTGAGGTCCCGTAGGATGGCTTTGGTGAGCCGATTGCCGTTGAGGGAGAGAGTGGTGAGGTGGGGCAGCGCGCAGAGCGCCGGCAGCAGCTGCAGCAGCATCTCATCCGTCAGCTCCGTGAAGCACAGCTCCACCGTGTCGATGTGCTCCGAGCTGTGCTGGAGGTAGGACGTGACCCGGTCCAAGTCTTTCAGTGTCAGCGGGATGCCCGACAAGTCCACTGTGTTGTCCGGAGGCTTCCCCATCAGCACAGCTTTCAAGCTGCGAGGGAAGAGAAGAAAATGAGAGGGATGTTAATGTGGGGGGACATCTCTGCTTGGTGGCATTGCTTTGGGCTCCCCAGCTGCTCTCCAAGGGAGCAAGAACAAGAGTTATTTAGGTAAGATGTTCAATTGGGGCCAACCATCTCCTCCATAGAGCTCAGGAGTGTGGCTGTACTTGGGGGGGGGTGGGGGGGGAGGAGGAGGAAGGCAGGAGAGAGACATTTCAAGGCTGTTTATTGACAGAACACACACAGGAACAAGGTGACCATATAAAAAAAACCCTAAGTCAGAGGGAGTCCAGAGTTCTTTTCCACAGCCGCTGCAAAACCCTGGGATAAAGAGGCCATCCTGCTGCTTTTTAAAGGTGCCAAAAAAGAGCAAGGAAGCCCTTGATTAGATGGACAGGAATTGCTGGTGTTGGTGTAACACCTCTCCTGCTGCTGATTACAATGCTCTCTGAGCAGCAGAACGAGCGCTTGTCCTCTTGTCTGTACAGGTGGGAAACAGAGGACCTGTGCCAGAGCAACTGTAGACCAAGAGAGCACATACAGCACAGACACCTCCAGGGCTTCACTCTGGTGTTTCCAACCTGTTAGACCTACTATGTCCTTTGAGACTAGCTGCTGAGCAGGTGAGCACCATGGAGAAATCCTTAGATAAATAAATTAATTCTCACAATGGCCCTACAGAGACTCATTAGTATGAGCTAGACTGAAGTTTCACGGGTCAATTTATCTTCTAAAGAGAATCAAAGAACACATCTACAATCAGGACCTGTCAGTAGATTAGCACTGCTGAAGACTTTCTGCTAATGAATTATTCTGAGTGAATCAGGAGGTGGAAAGAGCCCCATGCATGCTAATTGTTCATGTCAACATGGTGAGCTCAGGTGGCTCCTCTGCCACGATGGCACATGTTAACCTCATGCCAAATGGGGAACTGATTTTGCCTTTCATTGCAGCCTGACCCAGGGACTGGTTCTGCCCAGAAACTCCATCCCAGTTGGTTTTTCTCTCTGAAAACACAAACCAGCACTAACACTGCTTCTTCTCACTGCCGAGTGATGCCACCACCTCAGCTGTGCCCGTGTTCCAGTGCATCTGCTCTGGTGCCAGCACACTCTGCTTGACATTCATCTTGTGTGGCTTGGTCAGATATTTTGTGGCTACTCCCTTGATGTGCACCCCAAGCCATGAGCTATCTGTGATCTGGGGAGCTGGTAAGCATTGGGCTTTGCCCTCAAAGAGTCACAGAAGTAACACAGCTAGAGAGGGGTGACTTTTTAGTCAAAATAATGCACATAGACAATGTTGCAAGGTGTTGGGAGCAAGTTAGAATGGAGGCAAGGAGAAGGAAATGAAGGTTGTTTGTAAGCATTTTACTGCTGACTGATCGATGCCCACGCTCACCACTGGGATATGAAGAGTTTGCCATGCTCATTTGGTACTGGAGACCTGCAAACCAAGAAGGAGGTGACATTCCTGCACCTCCTATGGAAATGAAGCCCCCCCAAAAATGCCTTTGAGTCAACCACTGCAGCAGCCCACCTTGTCTGGTGGGGCAGCGTAGCTGAGGTGGTCAGCAAGGCAGCTGGCTCAACAGGATGCATGCTGGTTTTGGCAGCAAACACAGGCAGTGCTGTCCTGACATCCTGCCATCAGACAGTCAGTGCTTGCAGACCAGTTCAGAAAGCAATGGCATCTGCACTTGGAGCAGACAGTGTCATGCTGTGGAGGTCTTGGGGCCAAGATGCTGTTCTGCTGTCCTGCTGTCTCTTCTGGGCATGTGTTTTCCAAGCTGCCCATGAGACCTGACTGCCCAGACTGGTATTTCAAACAAGGGGGAAAATAAGAGCTTTTTCTCCAAAGGTCCATGCCCACAGGCTCTGTGCCAGCTAGAAGAGACCCTCCAAATCCAGAGCTAGTCTTCTGCTCACTTGAATGACACAAAAGCCATGTAATGGGTGCCCTTGGCCACAGGTTGGCTACAGAGGCCTGGCTATGGCCCATCTGAGCTGGAGGGAGAACAGGAATACTCCTGGGTGCTGTTTTTAGAGCAAAAACATCTCACAAAACCCAACCAGGTTGCAATGGGGAGGCTGGGAGAGGCAAAAGATCTCTTTTAGAGTTCCCTTGGTGATGCTGGATTGCGCGCCACGGTCTGTTTAATAGTACTTTGTTCTTGCCCCTCCTCTGAAGATCTTATTACAAGGAAGAAATGGATGCAGATAAGCACTGGGATTAAAGTCAGCTTCCATCTAGCTGCTTGGCTGAACACTAGGAAAACAAGCTCTCTTCCCAGTTTCAATTAGCACTTTAAGCCATGGCTTTCCAGTGTTGCAGCAGGGCAGAAAGGGAGCCTCCTGTGCAAAAGACCTTCACCAGCACCTGGCTCTCAGATTGCAGTCACTTCACATGAACTATTTGTTTTCAAGAAACAACCCATAGGAAAGAACTAAATTTGGGTGGGGTTTGTTTTAATCTGTGGTTCCCTAAACCCTTTAGGGGCTCACACAGCCCAGTACAACCCTCCTGCTCTGATAGATGGGACCCGCCTGTGCTGTGAGCAAAATGGCTAAATAGGGGCTGGGCAGTGTTAAGGTCTCCTTAAGAGAATCAATTCTTCCCCCTCCCTTTGTGCTCCAGAAACTGCTCAGGGACTTTATGTCTGAAGAGAGGAACTTGTGTCCCGGCTGCAGTTGATGCTGCCAGAGGCATAGTGGGATGTTGCTGTGGGCTGGGAGCCAGGCAGGAGGGGAAAGACCAGGAAGGGCACTGCAGGACCTAGGGAAGCTGGAGAGCCTTCCCAAAAACACTAGCCCAAATGGTGGTGGTGCAAATTAATTTCCCATCCTTAAAATGTGGGTTTGTGCAGCTAATTTCTTTACCACCATTAAGAAGAGTGATTGACTTCTTATTAACCTTCTAATTCTAAGCACCCGAGAGACCAGAGAGTCATTTTAATCCATCTTCCTGACTGCAGCCCTGGCATAAATAAACTGCTGGGATACAGCATCGGGTGAGTGAGCTGGGACAGCTCAGTGAGTGCTATCTGCTGTGACCATGCTTGTGCTACAGGTTGGGGCAGGGTCCATCAGGCCCTGGGCTGTGGGAGCTCATTGCTGCAGAGCAAACCCAGTGGCCCTTACTAGGAAGCTGTGGGAGATGGGGAGAAGGACAAACATCTGGGGTGTCTTGCAGAAATATCACCTGTCTGCTAATTTGACATGGAGCTGTACTGTCAGGAACAGAAAACAGGAGAACAGGGTCATACCCAGCATGGTTCAGTAGGACTCTGAGGAGATGGGTAATTGCAGGAGGGGTGAAATCCGTGATCTCACCAGTGGGAACCATAAGCCAGCTGGGGGCTCCAAGTCTCTGCACAGGCTTTAGGCATCCTGGCAAGAGAGCTGTGGTCTGGAGAGAAGAAACCAAACCAGCCTGATGGATGAGCTGCCCTTCACTCAGTTTTTACTGTGGGCTTTACTGATGAACAGAAGCCCAAGCCTCTGATCACCCACAGCAGCCTCTGAACCTGTGATTTAGGCTCATTCACAAGCAGAAAAACCTGATATAAACCCTTTTTTTTTTAAAAAAAAAAAATTATATTGACTCATTAAGTGTGTGCCTGTGGTTTACTGCACACATCAGCTGGCGGCCAGGTTGAGGTGGGAGGAAAGGCTGATGAATGGGACCTGCTGTTACTGTTTATTATTATCACCTACACATTTCAGTTGCTGGTTTACCCTAGGAAAGGCTATTCACACAGGCTGCTTGGCAAGAGCCTGGCCAGACAATTTCTAAAATTTTAATCTTTTTTAAAAACGTTGGTGCCTTGGTCCAATAATAATTAACACGTTCTCCTCTGGGTTCCTCTCAGCCATGAGGCACAGTAAAGCTGGGATGCATCTGCTACACCCCTCTCCATCACCCTAAAACTAAATGCACTGCCAAACCAGCACTGCAAAGTGGAGAGGGGTGTGATGGGTGATGCTGCTGGCTATTGGATTTATTCCACTCTGGGAGCTGGGTTGTGCAAAGGGCCTGGAGGACAGGTCAGAGCTTGGACTAGCTCGCCTCACACAGGCTCTAAGCCTGGCTTTGCAGGGGGACAAAAGCTTAAGGGTGTTTTTCTCACTGCAGTAGCTCAGTCTGAGCCAGGGCAGTTACTAACTCGGCCTTTGTTTTTCATATAGGTGCAGTTGGAGGCAAATAGCTGCCCAGCCTAAAACCAGCAAAGTGATACGATCCCCCTCACCTTAGGGAACCTGCTCTTCCACAGGTGAGTCTAAGAATCGCTCATCCAAATTGTTGTGCCCTCACTTTAACAGTGTTAGCTGGTTCTTCAAGCTTATTTAACTTCAGGAATCAGTTCACAGTTTCTAGAGCTGTGAACTCCAGAAGCTCTGCTAGAAATAACTTACCTAGGTGGGGGTACACCGTGGTAGCAGGAGAATGAGAGGGCTTTTAACAAAACAAGTTACAAAACTACTGATGTTTTTCCTTGTTTAGTATGAAAAGTTTGTGTTTGGTTCTTTTTCTTATGGCAGGACAGATCATAAAGCACAGAAACTATTATTAAACTATTATTATTATTATTATTATTATTATTATTGTTATTGTTATTATTGGTGCCAAGCTCCAGTGGGTATGTCAATAATGTCCCGGTGCTCAGCACATCTGGACTCTCACGAACCACCCTCCCTGTGCCTTGGGGACCCATTTCACTGCTGTGGTAGCACTTGTAGTAGTGAGAGTTCATGTTTTTTCTGGGTTAGCTGGAACCTCAAACACACACCTCCACAGTAATTTAATAAGATCTATACTTATCCCTTTACAAGGTCTCATTTAACCTGTATGTGGGCAGAAAGACAGTTGTTAATGTGACGTGACTCTCCCTACTGGTAATTTTTGGCAACACTGGGAAAGAAACCAATGAAATTGTATATTTATTATTTAAAAAAATATTAATTGGTGTTTGTATGCTGGCAGCTACTCCTCTGTACTGCTGCCTCATTTTTTGGAAGCAGCCTTGGGGAGCAAAGTGTAGTAAGGCTGAGCCCAGTGTGGTGCCTTGGTAACAAGCTCTTCCCACGTAACCCACTATGAGTTACTCTTATTTTGCTGTCTGGGAGCTCAAAGCTGGTTACATCAGCATCTCACTGTCAAACAAAGCCCATAGTCTCCCTGCAAATAAGGGAGACAGTCTAGAAGCATGGCTAAAATACACATCCAGGGGTTGTCCCTTGTTTTATCCAGCACAGATATCCCCTGCACAGAGTGGTGCTGCCCACCTGCCTTCCTGTAACTTCTTGTGGGACTTGTAGTGTGGCTTTAGTTTAGCAAAACCAAGAAGATAACAAAGGGAGGATGGGGAGAACTTCAGGGCACCTCTCTTTTTTCTTTTTGCTTTGAGCTGCTTCCAATATTGCTTCACATTTGTGTTGTGTTTTTTTTCTCCCTTGGAGCAAAGCTGGATTCCTGCCAGAAAATTTCTCACTGGGGCTCCATCCTTTTCCCCTTGAGAGGGATTCAGCTGATACCTACTGAAACGGATTGATTACCTTCTACAAACAGCCTTTTTACCCCGATGATCTGCAGCCTGTATCAAAGGCAAAGGAAATCTAACTCACCAGGTCAGAGCAGCCCTGTGCTTGTGCCAGGGGCTGGCTGTGCTGCAGCCTGCGCTCAGGCTGTCCCTCGGGAAACAAACCAACCAACCTCAAATAGGACTTAGTAAAAATATCTCTGTGGCTATTCTGAACCATCTCATGGAAATGAGGAGGATATTATGTTAACAAACAGCTGTAAAAACTTTTATCCCTGCCATAAAGTTTGCCCACAGAACAGCCCCAAATCTCCGTAGGAAGATCTCACCATTAAATAAATCCCTACAAGCTTTAGGGGAGGATCAGTTACACCCACTTGGTTTCATACTCACAATTTGTGAGGATATTCCATAGGGGAAGAGACAGATTTTTCTTTTCCCCAGCTGTATATGGGGGTTTGACCTATGTAATGACAGGATTGGGTATACAACTGCGCCCTAAACCCTGATAATGCCTTGGCAGGATGCTGATTTCTACACACTGAAAGCTGTTTTGCATGCAGCAATCGACTGAGATCAGAAAAATGTGCCCAGGAACAAGGATATTGATGTTTAGATCAAAGAGAATTAAAAGAAAGGGATTTCCTCTTGGTTTGAATTAATGACACTGAAGCGCTGCACGGATCGCGATACGAGGCGCCGACGTGCCATGTAATAAAGCAGAACTGGGCTATGGAGTCATTGCCTTGGAGGGCAAAGGAATAGCTCAAGAAAAATGAAGGCAAGGCAGCCCCACAGAGATAAGAACTGCAGTAAGAAGTTGATATGATATCACTGGTGAGAGGACTATTTACAAAAATAAACCCCCGTCAGAAACAAGTATTGAACGTAATGAATCAACAGAGAAAAGGGAAAGTCTTGAGAGAAAAGACACATCCTGAAATGCCAGAGGTATCAAAGGTGAGGATTAAAGAGCTTTTTCAAAGTTCCTGCTCCTGCCTCAAATGATGGCAGCCAAACACTGGACTAGAGGTCTGGGAAATGGAGGGAAGGAAGGCAAAACAAACACAGCAAATGCAGCTACTCTGTTAGTAACAACGTTGTGAAAAGGGTTAAGGTCCCCCAGCCTCAGAGGAACAGAGACAAGAAAAATACCATTATTTAGCTTAAATGAGGAATGTAACTGTGGTGTTTGTAATTATAGACTTTCTGTATTCTATATATATGATACATATATATAATATCTATATAAGGATTAATAAAGTAGAGAAGATGGGAATAGACTGCTCTTTCTTCATCTCTCTTAATGCATGAGCCGAGGGACGCCCACGGATGCTGAAATACTGATCTCCAAGCAGATAAAAGGGAAGGAGTCTGTGCACTGAGCTCAAATTAACCTCCTATCTCCAGCCACGGGATGTCAGGGAGATCAAGGGCTTTGTGGGAGGTCCAAAGCAGACACAGCACTGATAACATCACAAATCCTGTGAGGATTTGGGAAAAAAAAAAAAAAAGAAAAAGAAAAAGAAAAGCAAAGAAGAAAAAAAACCCAAAAGGCTGGGGTTATGTCCCGGAGAGTAATTGTAGAAATTCTGTAATTCACCAACGTGGGGTCCTTTTCCTTATGGCCAGGAGCCTGGACAAGGTTGGACCCATGTGATGCACCCAGGGTGCAACATCCGTGAAAGGCTGAGAGGCAACTGGCTGGTCCAAAGGCTGAGGCTGAGGGTGATACAAAAATACCAATGCAAGAGCCTGGGTGTTTGTATTTTGCAGCTGCTCTTTATTTAAACTAGGGAGAGGCATTACAGTCCCAGAGCAAAAAATACTTCTGCTTATGCCAGCTGCAAGGAAAGGACTGTACTTCCCAAGTTAAGCTCAAGAGAAAGTCTTTTCAACAAGTTTTAACGCTCCATGGCTGGATACTTCCCTTTTATTTTCCCTTTTGTTTAAAAAAAGCCCCACACTCATCAAAACATGAAAAATGAAATCCAAAAGTAATGCAGACAGAGCCCAGCTTGGACCTGGAGTTGCCAAGTTCTCCAGAATGTGAAGACATTGGACCACCACAGCTCACAGTCACCTTTTACTTCATTCTTAAGTTGTACTTGTCAGCACTTCGGGGTGTCTGTGTGCTGCGGTGATTATTCATTAGCTGCTTTAGCTCATTGTTTACTGCCACAGAAAGGTTTGCAGGTTTATTAACAGCCTAGCTTAAAGTCTCTTGTTTTTCACCGCCTTTACAAATGAATAGCTTGGAAAGATTTCACTTTTCTCCTTAGAGAGATTCAGGGTAAAGAGGATCTTTAAATATATAAATATGTAACTTTAAAGCCCCTTTAGAGCTTACCAATAAACACATAAGAAATTCCTAAGCCTTTACTGTTAAGAGGGAAAGTACCAGTGGGGATTAGTTATTTTAGTCTCTTCTTGTTCCAAGAGCTTTCCCAGTTTTGCTAAGGTTTGCAGTTTTCACATCATAAAGTCTAGACATCCCTGTGGTTAACTTCCTTCCCCTGCGATCAGCATCCCAGACCCTGCATCCAGCTAGTGCCATCTGCTCTGGGCAGCAGGAAGGGCACATGGCTCAGCCTGGAGCTCATCAGCTGGGGGCTTTGCATCTGATTTTGGTGCTGATTTGTGATGGCAAAATTAACTTTATTATGGCTATTTATAAAACCAGTGTGGCTGCTGGGAATTCTTTGTGGGAATCACATCCCAAAAATGGCTCTCCTATTAAACTGGGGCTGTTCAGCCTTGAGAAAAGAAGGCTAAGAGGGGATCTTATGAATGTTTATCAATATCTTAAGCATGGGATGCAGGGAGAAATGGGCAGCCCCTTTTCAGTGTCTGTGGGGACAGGACAAGGGGCAATGGCTGCAAGTTGTAGCACAGGAAGTTCCGCACCAACATGGGGAAGAACTTTTCCCCAGTGAGGGTGAGGGAGCCCTGGGACAGGCTGCCCAGGAGGTGTGGAGTCTCCAGCCCTGTCTGGACACCAACCTGTGTGACCTGTCCCAGGGACCCTGCTTTGGCAGGGGGCTTGGACCCGATGAGCTCTGCAGGTCCCTTCCAACCCCTACGATTCTGTGATTCTATGATTGCCATTACAAGACCAAACACAGGCTATTTCTTGGATCCAGCACAGTGGGTTCTTTAAGCATCTCACTAAAAGCACACATGGAGGGCATGCTAAGATTTTCTCTATCGTTTCCCCTTGCAGCAGCATCCCCAGCATTGCATGCTGCTGGTCAGAGTGTGTGATACTCGCAGCAATAACTCCTCTGTGTGCCCACGTGCACGGGTGGCTCCAGGAATAGCTCTCAGTTTACACATCTTTCCAAATCCCATTGAATTTTGTTTGGCTCCACACCAACCTACAATGGCCTGTTCCTCTATTCCAGGCACAAAGCTTGGTAGAGCATGGGGTATTTGATGGGAAGAGTAATTTCTGTGCCACCTGAGAGCATCCCCTGTGCCAGAACTGACCTGAGTTTCGTGGCTTCAGCCATCAGAAAGATCTTGATCAATAAATCCTACCCATTATGGTGAGAGAAAGCCAAGATTTAAATTTCTTTACTACATTGCTCCATGCCTGTGTCATGCTTCCATAGACATGTATTAAATTCTAAAAGCTCATGATACCAATAGCAAGGAAAAGTAATTTTTATCCCTGGATTAGTGGATTTCCACCAGCCTCAACTCCTTAATCTTGACTGGTTTGATGAAGAGCCATCCACTAGAGAGCAGTGTCACCCAGCTCTTGCTGCCTAAAAGCCAACACATCACCCCAAACCCAGAGCAGGAGGGACACAGCTCACAGACCGCATCTTGCAGATGGGTTTCCACCTTGCAGAGGGATGGGACACTCCCTTATCCCTGGCGTGGTGAAGGGGTGAGAAGTCACCGTGCCATCGGATGTCCTGCTCATGGCACCGCCCTTGGCCCTTCAGCTGGGTATGTCACACACGCTGAGTTATCTGAAAACCACCAGTGCCTTTGGACAGCTGTGCTCAGACTTTGAAGACCCAGATCTGTCTCTAAATGCATCCTAATATGCAGATGGATGTATGTGTGGAGGAATGAATCTGATATTTTGGGTGCAGCATCTCTTTGGGGAGAAAAGAACCAAGAGCAGAAAAAACAGGAGGAGTCTCCATTTGAGGCTGGGTCAATTAACTTAACATCTCCCAAATGCCTCTGATTCTACTCTGGAGCATCTTTCTAGGGAAGGGAAATAAAGGACAGCTTTTTCTTTTGCTTTAGATGTCTTGGCAGCACGATATTCGGTCCCTTTCTAAGACTGATGTGCCTCAATCTGTGCCTAGCACAGAGGAGATGGGAAAACAAGGGGAAGGAAGGTCAGGCAGCTCAGGCCAAAACTGCAGGCAGGGACTGGCTTCTGCCCCACCTTTCATGGGCACACGAGCTGCAGGAAGCGAAGGCTGCATCGAGAAGAAAAATCTCAGCATACAAAAAGGAACCAGAAAAAGCTGTTGAAAGGAATGTAAAAAGGGAAATGTGCAGTGTTTCCAGTCCAAACCACATGAATTTGACCCTCTGACACTGGCCAAGTGGAAGTCACAGATCCATTACCCATGAACTCAAGGAAAGTCCATCTGGGTCCAACTGCTGGGGCTCACACCCAGCCTGCTGGAGCCACCGATGGGGCCCTGTGATGGTCACCCATTGAGAAGGTCCAGTGGTAAGGCTAAACCAAACAAAAAGCCTGGGATGGACAAAAATAGCACCCACTCCTTCCCATGGCCAAGAAATCTCCTCTTCCCTCCAGCGTTCAACAGCCTGTAGCTGTGAGGTTACTGCTGCATTGTCATTTGGAGGCATCTCTGTGGTATTTAGTAAAAGGACCCAATTAAACCTTTAAAAGCAACAAGCTTCTTGGAAAATGAAGTACTGTTATCCAAAGAAGCAACTTGATAAATATCTCCAGTAGGGATAATTAAGCAGAACTGCTCTCATTTGCACGCTGCACAGCCAGCTCCTCGTCAGGGTCCAGAGCCGAGGAGGCTGGATTCAAATATTTAGTGAATATGGCATTCTGCTCTCTATGAGAACCACTATTTATGTGTTACAAGGAAAGGGATTTTTCCCCAACTTGTTTTTAATTTCCTGCTAAACAAAATTCTAAAAATAAGCATTTGGGACCCATCAGAATGCTTTGCTATAATTATAACTCTATTTAACTTATTGCAAGAAAATGGAAATATCCTGCTGTTGGAGCACTCCATTTTTCTATCCCCATCCTCCCCAAATGAGATGTATTTATATACTCCTTCCTAGGATACATTTTACTCTCAAGAAACCTGCATTTTCCTATAGTGAAACCGTGCTGGAATATTTCCAACAAGCTCTACTCCAGCGTAATAAGAAACTGCAGCTGACGGCCCATTAATAACATGCATTTGCAGAAAAGGCAATTTGCACAAGTGCCAACAGAAAAACAATCAAGAATTTAAAAGAAAACAACATGTTGGGCTTGTTGCTTCTGTAAATGACCTCCTGGAAGAGAACTGGACCAGAAAACAGAAATTGGTCAAATCTGCATTATAACAAACAATAGTTTGCAATAAATAAATGACTTTTTCTTTAAATTTAATGGGGGGGAAGCTGAAAAGACTCTTGGAAGGGGACTTTTATGGTTGAGTATATTAAAAAAATACCCAAGTAACTATTGGATTTACAGGAGCAACTGTCCTCCTAGAGTTGGAATCGATGATCTTAAAGGTCTTTTCCAACCTAATTATTCTGTGATTCTGTGAACTCCTCCCCCCTGCCCAGAGAGAAAAGAAGGTGATGTGCCTGTGTTTGACTGACTGGGTTGTGGTCCTCAGTGTCCAAAGGAATGAGGCTGCAGGAAGAGCAATCACTAGCAAATTGCTCATAAAAACATTGTTTGCTGCCAATATGTTGAAAACAGTTCCAGACCGGTGAGTTGAAAGGAAGAGGAGGAAAAAGAAAAGAGCCAGGGAGAGTGAGAGATGGAAGAGGGGGGGTGGTGTCAACAGAAAGGAGCTGTGATGGTGTGGGATGGGACATTGGAGCGGATAGATCACATCAAGGCAGTGCTGGCCAAGGCTCTAGCCTCTTCTGCAAAACTGGGATGGATGGTTGCTTGAAACCCTTCATTTCCCTTTGGTTTTGTTACCACTTCATCTTATCTTTGTAAGGAGTGACCCCACAAGCAGGCTGGATGTGACCCCCAGTGAGAGGTGGGGGAGCTTGGCTGCTTCCTGTCTGTCCCCCCTCCTCACCAATTTTAGAGAAAAAGAAATTACTTTTGACACATCTTGTCTATTTTCAGATGAAAGGGGCTGTTAATTATTTCCATCCCGTTCCAGGGCCCGGGGAGCTTTGGGGTGGGGGAAACACACACAGTCAGCCAGGGCAGCTTGAGAGGCATTGGCTCTGGTTTACTTCAGTTACCTTCTGCACATCAAAATCCTCCCCCAGGCCTCGAACCTGCCCCTGGCACTGACAAACAACAACAAGAAAAGCCAGGAAAAGTTTGCAGAGACTGTATTACAGGGAACAGGCTTTCGCTGAAGGTTTGAGGGCTGAGGTTCACACTTCATCGAGGCTATTTGTGTTTCCCATTCCTCGACATAAGTTGAATTCCATCAATACAAAGGGGAAGAAAACAAGATTTTTGCTGGGGGAGGGGGTGGGTGAGGAGAGAGAAGCCTCAACTCTGATCCTCCAGCCCAGTTTTCTCATCAGAAACCAGCCCAAAGAAGAAAAAAAAACCAGAAACCTCTCTCCCAACTGCTCTTCCTGCAATTAGGGAGGGATCAGCTGCCAAAGTGTGTGCCTGGGGCTTCGCTTTCCCTAAGCTGTTTATTTTATTGGAGCACAGATCACATTTGGAAGAGTTTAGGCAGGCTGAGGTCCTCTATTGCCTGTGCTGCTCTGATGAGAGCCAGAGCACGAGAGGCAGCCGCCAGCCTGGCTCCCAGGGTCCCTGCTTGTCTCTCGGGCTGTTTGGGAAGATGCTTTCTCCAGAGCCAGGAGCCAATATCACCACCCCACATCCCCCCCCATGCCTCCCTCATCCCCTGATCCTTGGCATATCTTCCACTTCAAGCCAAGTCCCACCTCCAGTGTCCAAAGAGAGGATCTGCATCACCACAGGGTTCTGATGCTCTTGTAGGTGGATCAAAGGGAAACCACCTACTTCTGCTCCAGTGTGACTGGGGACACAGTGTGACCCAGGGTAGAGAACAGACAAACCTGCAGCTGTCCCATAGCTATGGGACTTGTGCTCTCCATGTCAAGGGGCTCAGGACCATCCCCTCCCCCGCCCCCCCAGCTCTCATTGCCAGCATCCTACTGCCAGACCACAGGGCACCCAGGCATTAGGAACTACACAGCAAGAAGGTCTCTGTTGCCAAAGGAAGAGGAGATGGGCAAACTGAGAAAGCCAAGGTGAATGCCTTCCACCTGATGTTTGGCCTTGTTATCAGTTTTTAATTGTAATTTGCACATCTATCAAGCCCAAAAAGTTCTCTTCCACATGGCTTTCAATAAAGAGATGTTACACTGGGCAAGAAAGACCTTGTACGGTCACTGTTCTGCTTCCCTGCGGGGGCATAGGATACTCAGGGAGGGACAAGACCCCTGGGGATTAGGCAGTGTTGAGCTAATGAGACTTGACCCGTTTGCAACTGCTTCCTGGAGCCCTCCCTGTGCCGGGAGATGCAGTCTGCTTTACATTAACGTGCACCGAAAATAATGGCTCCTAGTCAGCACAGCAGAACAGAGGGACCATTGTAACCTCAGCTTTCATCAGCGGAGAAATAACAGGATACAACCTGATCCACTACTAATTCCCTGCTCGTGTCTTCAAAAGAAAAAGGGATGTTTTTAGTAGCTTTTTCATATTCTGTTGCAATGAGAAGGTTTAATAGTACCCCTGTCCTCCTCTCTTTGTAAGAACAGCAGAAAGTCGCTCGCTGGAGCAGGGGGGTTGAACCTGCTTTATTTGCATCCCATAGGTTCCTTTTCCTGCTGGGCACAGCTTCTTGCACAGCCCTGCTCCCTGCTCACAAAGTTATTACATCGTAATAAAACCATTCCATGAGCCTGGGGCGAGCAGAAAGCAGCCACTACCATTTCTGGGGCTGCAAAGCCAAACAAAAGAAAACAGGCAACACCAAGAGTCTCTAATTGCCCAAAGGAAACCCATTATTTCCCCCCATGCCCCCACCCCCTGGTTCTTCATGGCTTTTGGCAGATGATTTCCCTGCTAACGCTGGGGATTTCAGCATTCACCCCTCCTAAAAAGATGAAACCAGAGCTAATATCAGAGGCGAAGCTGGATGCTGAGACATTTTCAGCTGGGTGTAACAGAAAAAATCGTTTCATATGCTGCTCTTTACAGCACAACATCAGTGCTGCCCAGCTCCCCACATCCCTGCGGTACTGCAAATCCTGCCAGGCAAGCAGGAAAGCCACAAAAAGCCTTTCCTGGGTTGTCCCTGAATCTGCAGCCTACTAGCTTCTCTGATAGAAGACAGGCCCCGTTATCAGCTGATCAACAGAACTACAAACCCACCACTCTCCCCCCCAACACCCCCCCCCCCTTGTTCAGTTTCCCAAACACAACCATTTTGCCCTTTTTTCTGTTTTCTGTACCATCAGTGATGAGATTTTGTGCTGAGAGCAGCTCTTAGCTGGCTGTTAGAGGGGACTGAGCAATGCTGGAGAGACCAGCACAACAACAAATCTTCCTAAGGTAATTTGTCCATATTATGTGAACATACACACATATATGTTTTTCCCAAGTCTCCAATTCATCATCTGCAGGACAACAAGCCACAATTTGGCACATTTAGGCCAGCATGACCCAATAGCTGATTAAACTGGGAAACCCAGGAGAGGACTCGCTCCAGACGGGTATTTCTCTTTGCCAAGATGCTGCTGAGGAACAACCCTCATCCCCAACAGCAAGGGGAGAAGTGACCTTCAGGAGAGAGTGAGCACAGGAGGAGGCCAGCACGTGAGGATGGCTTCCTCCCAAAACAACCCCCAGCTCCCCAGTTTGATGTTAACCCTAGACAAGGGGAGGGTGAAACACCTGGAAGAACATATTGCCACCCTGGGTTACACGTTGCTAGACAAAAGAAATCAGTCTTGGGGCTGAATGCCCTGTTCCCTGGGGACTGGGATGTGTCAAAACACAGGCTGCTGAGTGTTGGCAAGACATTCAAAAGCCAAAGCTGAGAATTCAATGCAGACAGAGTCTGCCCTCCGCAATTTTGGTCTCCCTTTTCTTGGAGGTGCCAACAAGCCCCTTTTGAGATGCAAAAGATCCTTCTGCACTTTCCTGAGTGCTTCTGGGATGCTTGGTCCATGGCCAAGGTGGGGGTTTACCATTTCTCTCCATCCCAGTACCTGTGAACCAAGGAGCTATGCCACATCTAAAGTGTCATACTGGAAGGGGATGAGTCAAGTCTGCACCTGGGTCACCCATGGGGTGAGGGTCCCAGGGGACAGATGGAAATGTCTGGTTATGAGCCCTGGAAAACCAGCGAGTAGCTGGACTTGAGATGTAGGACCCTGGGCCAGTAAAGTATCAGCTGTGCTGGTGCACTCACATGCTTCATCACAGCCCTGCTTCATCAGAACCCAGCAGTGACCTGCACCCCACTGCTCTCATCTCCTCATGCATGGCACACTATCCCCTCCAGTCTAATTCTGCCCATCCTGGCTCTCCCATTCCTGCCAGCCCCACCACAACGCACAAGAAAAAACACCAACCCAGACCCAGTCCAAATACACCTTGGTACCCCTTCGAAATGCTTGGTACCCAGATGCAACCATCCAAAACCCTTGTGCTGAAAACCTCGGTCCAGCCCTTCACCTCCCCACAGAAGCCAGAAGCAGCAGCACTTCCAGTGCTCTTATCACCATCCTAGTGCTCTTATCACCATCCTCCTTCACTCTGCTATTTTAAAGCCCTATTTTCATTCAAAGAGAGCAGCAGCAGGCACAGGAGGTGAAAACTCACCCCGACAGAGCCCCAAGTCGAAGTGATGGATGAGCTCACTAAACACCTTCATTTACCACTGCTAACGATGCATGATGTGAAAGGGCTTGGAAAATTTTTTTAAAAGCCCCTATCAAAGCTTCATCATAAAGCTTGATTCTCCTAATTGGGAAATATAGCCAGGGGTGACAGCCACGACAGGGCTGGCTGCTAATTAGACGGGCATCGCTGCTGGGGGGAGCGATGCCTTTCTTGCACGGTGCCAAGGAGACCAGCCCAGTGCAGCAGCAACAGCCGGGCCCTGGGCAAGGGAGCAAATTGCTCCTCACTGGCTAAAAAGGAGCGAAGGCAGCGGCTGTTCTAGGCAAGACAAACAGTCACAGGGTGTGTGGAAAACTTCCAAGGTGGGGAGAAAGCGCACGTGTGTGGGGATTAATTATTTCACCACCTGATTCCCTCATTCAATAATTTCTACAACTTGATTCCCTCCTCTGCAGCCAAAGTTCTGAGGATGGATTTAAATAATTGCCACCACACGCCGAAAGCAAATCTAATTTCCACTGCCCCCAGAAGCAGAGGAAGTGAAGGAGTAATTATTAAAAAAAATAATTAAAAAAATCACACTTTTTGGTCAAAGGCCTTTTCCAATCAGGCACAGGACTTGAAAACATCCTGGGGACCACAGGCACCTAAATGCAAGGAGGCGGGATGGATATTCCCTCTACAGCGAGAATACTATGGAGTTAATCCTTAGTCCAGTTGCAGGAGGGGAGAGCAAGGAGGAGGAGGAGGAGGGTGGCGGCTCAAAATGAAGGTTTTCAATCACAGGCAGTGCCTCTGACTACCTGGTGTTTTCCAGGACTTCTGGCTGTCAGCTCGTTTGCTGGACGAGGGAGCAGCAGAGAATTCCGACATTTATCAGGGTCAGTGGGGAGCAACAACAGGACTCCACAGTTGGTTTAATTGTTTTAAATTCTGGAGCAACGCAGATGATTGCAGAGGGCAAGGAACAGGCTAAGGGCTCACTTTACAGACTGAGTCAGTGGAAAAACCTCCAGCCCCTTCCTGACGCGACAGCTTCACCCTGTAGCACTCGCTCACTCGGCTGGCGTTTCAAGACACATGCATTATTTACAGCTCAGCTCCCATGAGAAGTAGGTCTTTGCTAACACTTCTGACTGAGCACGGTGGGATAGGGCTGGCACGGCAGCTTGGCCAGCACATGGGAAGGAGCCACAGCCTCACCCTGCGAGGGATAACCTCTCCACCAGCAAAACAACAGCCATGAGATGCTGTCTGTCCCAGCTCGCTGCCCTTCGGCTGCACAGAGGGAGACACACTGACCAAGCTGGGATGCAGTGATGCTGGATGGTGTGGGCGAAGCCAGGGAGGCAGCTGGTTATACACTGAAAGGTTGGATCTGTCACTGGAACAGAGGCCAGAACCAACACAAGACAAACCTGGATCCAAACTGGGAAACTGCATTTGCAACACGTCCTGTTGTGATCTGCTGAGCACCACAGGAATAAATCCATGTTTGCATTTCCTGTGCTCTGTAACGCTGTGAATGAGAGCTCCCTAATGCTGCCCTGCAAAGCACCCAAACCCAGGAGACCCCAACCCATGGGCACTGAGCCCCACTGCAGGGCAGGACTCAGACCATCCCGAGCGATACTTTACAGCTGGCATAAGACACATAAACCTGTGGCCCAGCCAAAATCAACACTGGCTGATGCCTCCCTTCAAAACATCCCTGCCAGGAGTTATTTCAGGCAAGAGAAATTCCTCTGAAGAGGCGCTTGCTCTTGGTCAGCAAGGGGCCACTGCCCCCAACAGCAGGCTCCTGGTGGCAGAGGCAAATTCCCTGTTTCCAAGCCAAAGCACACGAACTCCATCCCCAGGCATCCAGAGAGCCAGAACCAGGCTTTCCTGCTGAGCTCTCCCAAACAGCCATTCCTGACTGCTCCTCCCATCAGTGACCAGCAGCCCCCCAACCTCAAGCTGACACTTTCCAATTAGCTGGATGCTCATCCCCACCTCATGAGGCACAAAACGTCTCTTCCTTTGCGGCTCGTGTCTCTGGCTCTCACTGCTGCATCATCCCACCCACCTACCTCTCTAGGAAGCCTGTTCCAGTGTTTGAATGCACTTGTTTGGTGTGCAAAGGGGCACAGCATCCCTTGCTCACGCACGCAGGTTCAGATGCACGAGCCTCATCCCAGCAAACCCTTCTTGGGCAGTAAGGTCGCAGCACCGTGCTCTCCAGAGCTGTGCCAGCCCACCAGGAACCCACTGGTCTGCAATAAACAGCCTGGTGTATCATCTGACTTCAGCCAGATGATTTCAACTTGCTGAGCATCTGGGAAATTTAACCAGCACTTTCATCTGCGTCGCACAAATGGGGCCCCATGGAGAGCAGCCCTGGCTGGGAAGACTTCGGGCAGTGCCCAGCCACAGTCCCACCTTCCAGATGCTGCTGCAATATTCAGCAAAAAGAACTCATTTCCATCCCATACTTGCTGACCTGCTACCAGGTAACTCTCAGGGGAAATGAAGGAGAAAATGTGATCTCACCACCTTCTTACTCTCCCTCTTTGGCACTTCTTGGGGTGTGCAAAATGCCCATGTTTCCCAGCACATGTGAGGAGCAGACCCAACAGCTCTGGCTATGACAGATGCAGGATAAATCAAATTTCCCCTGAATATCAGCAAGAAGCAAACAGGACAGCAGCTTCTGTAACTACCATGTACAGCAGAATTATTCCTTAATCATAGCCCTCATAAATATTGGCTCCCCCGGATCTGCAGTGCTTCACCTTTCCCTCCTCAACAGGCATTTAATTTGCTCGCCGTTTAGTCCTGTTTTCATCACACCAAAGGTCATCCCAGTGTCTCTGACTCTTGAAATTCAACAACAAACATCTCTTGGCTTCCCCTGGGAAAGACAGGTCACCCTGTCATCTGGTGCAGATTGATGCACGCTGACATGTCAAGGGACCCTGGCAGGGGGACACCCCAGGCTCCATCAACATCAGCGTGCTGCTGCTCTCTCCAAAGCATCTAAGTGGCTTTTTCTCCCAGGCCAGATCCTGTCTCAGGTCTGTCTCCACACAGAGTTCCTGAGGAACAGCACTTTTAACTGTTGAGGGCTCTCCAAAGCACACAAGCAAGCAGAAATAAGTCTGCCCCACTAGAGAGAGAGGAAGCAGGCAGACAAATCCCAGCACTGGGCATATTTGGGATTTTCCTTGACAGGGAGAATAGTTTCTGATCCATGCAGAGGGAGCGATGCCAGCCCAAGCCAAGAAATGATCAGTTGAGCATTGTCACCACGTTACGCTGCTCTAACGTGTCCCCACTTTGTTCTCTGTGTTGTTTCTATTAAGACAGAAGGGCATTAGGTGACTTTCAGCCTGAGTGAGTCTCTGCAGTTCCACGTGAACAGCAGGATGCTGCAGACCCTGGAAAAATCTCCCCTCTGCACTTGTACTAATGCTACTAAGCATCAATGCAGATGAATAACCATGCTGGGTCACATCAAAATCTACCAAGTTCAGATCCCATGTCTGGATGTTGGTTAGTGTTTAGGTAAAGGATCTAGGGCTTTATTCAGTTATTCCTCCTTGGCAAATGCTCCCAGCTTCCCCTGCTGCTTGAGCCAGAGGTTGCACCTAAATGATGGTGTTTGCTGGCCATGGATGAAGCTGTCCTTGCTTCCTGCTCAAACTCACTGTGCTTTTGGGCCCGTCAACAACATTCGATGGGGAGAGCTGGGTAAAAAAGCAGTTCTCTGTGTTTACCTCCTGCCTGCTACTCACTGGTGTTGGAGCTTTGCTGTGGCAGCAGGACAATCATTTGGCTGCTTAGCTGGGGGAAGCCAGGAGCTGGCTCAGAGCATCCTCACTGCACCGTCAGGTTCATCCCTCCCTGTGTGATGCACACATGCTGGTTCAGGGATAAAGCGCACACCAGGGACAAGCTAACGCCCTGGTGATTATACCCCACTAGCCTTAAAAGAGCATTATTTAAAGCAAAAGCCACTTAGTGCTGTGCATTACTGACTTTAGAATGACTTCACTTTTTTTTTTACTGTGGCTCTCTCCCTCAGCAGACATGTATCTGTCTCCAACGGGATGAAATCCTTCCCCTTTTCCCACCCAGATTAACCTGTGCTGCTGACCTGCAGTGGATGATTCTTGGCCTGTTCATCTGCTCCCATGCATTCCCAGAAGAAGGACAAAACCTTTCACTGAGGTTTTTGTGTGGCCACAAATTGCTGGACCTGACAGACAGGATGTCTTCACGTTAGGCAGTGTTTTTGAGAAGACATTTAATTGCATTTTCTACATAGCAAGGGGGAGTGCCATGATGCACGCCTGGCTGTGGATAGCTGCATCTCAGCAGGGTGTCCTCCAAGGGTTGTGATTTCCCAGGGATAAACCGGCTCCCGACAGCCAGGCTGGCGCCAGTGGGGATGGAGCATCTGCCCAGCACCATGAAGAGCCAGAGCACGGTCACTGCTGCTCATCACTGTCTCCCTCTTTTTTTTTGGATGTTACTTAAGCTGCATTTAACCCCAGGCTTAACCTGCCCACCCCACCCACACCCATCTGTTGGGGTGTCAGCACAGAGCAAAACATTCTGGCCAGCTACCTCATGCACGCAAAGAACCAGCCCCAAAGATTGCTCTGCATCAGCTACCTTGGAAAATGGACTTTCCACAAACAAAGCAGCCCCTGATCAGACAGTTTTGAAGACCACATAGACCATCAGAGATCAAAACTACGGAAGGCACTGTGCTTCCAGTCATGCGTGTGCCACAGGGAATAAACTCAAGAGGCAGGAGCCCAGGAGAAGCATCATGCAGAAGAGTGCTGAGAACAGAACAACTGACAGGTCAAATCATGGTTGTTTCAAACCCAGTTATAAAAGAGATATAAAGTCAGATCGTAGGTAACTTTTAAGAATCCAAAGAGTCCCATGCTGACAGATGTAGGAAGTGCCCCATGGCCATGAAGGAGACAGAGGTAAGGAGGACAGAGGCGATGAGAAGTGCACCTCTGGGATACATGCTGGAAAATGACCCATGTGCAAATTATTTCTCCCAACTCCTTGTCTCCTTGTACCTCAAAAGGTTTCTTTTTCTTTTTTGTTTTGCCAGGTTATGTGCCATGACCCACTGCAAACCTGCTCACTCACTGTGGCTAAGAGCCATATCAAACAGCCGATCCCCGCTCTGCTGGAAGACAGCCCCCTCCCACTGTTGCAACAGGACGGAAAATACTCCAGGTTTATGTATGTTGATGAAACACTACGTGTACCAGACCAAACCGAAGGTATCTCCCACAGGAGGTGCTGGAGGCCATACCTGTGTGCCAGGCATCCCCAGCACTGCACCATGCTGGTGTGGCCCACGGGTGTAGCTGGGATTTGCTCCACAGGGGCCAAGCTGGCTCTGTCTGACACAGGGGTCAACATCACACTGCTACTGCTGTCACTGCTGCGGCAGTTCGTTACTAAGGGTGAGGAAAGTGCTTTACCCATCTGAGACTGATGCCTTAGAAGAACAGCCAAGCAAAAAGACAAAGTGAGATAAGCAGGATGCTGAAAGCATCACAAGCTGGCTGATGCTTGTGGTGGGTGGCACTGCCGACCGCAGTCCAGGGCAGACTGGACACAGCCTCAAGCTGCAAAATCACTCAGCACATCTCTGACAAGAGCCAAGGGAGAGGTTTGTCTTGCTCATCTTCCCCTTGTTTTCCACTCTGTCTCCCAAAAGCTTAGTTCCCTTTTGACTCTTCCATGTCACTCCAGGTCTTCCCATTAAATCATCTTTCTATTGTGGGAGGATTACTCAATCTCCACGGTTAACCCTCACCATTCCCAGTTAGCAGTGCTCAGGCAGGGACACCCCTTCACATCAAACAGCTCTGCAGACCCTGCTGCCTGGGGAGTCCTTCCTGCACAGACAACAAGTAGCCTGGTGACAAGGGACAGAAAGACACTGGACAATTTGCAAGACACTTTTGGTGGTCCTTTAACATTTCCAGAGCAAAGGCTGGTCTGGTCTGCCTTGGTCAGGCTGGGATTTGAATGCTGAACCACAGCAACATGTGGAGATTGCATTCTAATTTCCAACCCTCTCAATACAGAAGAAAGCAGGGTACAATAAGCTTAGAGATGGCCTCTCTTGTGCTCTTAGGGCAATTAACAGAAATGGCATAGTAAATAACAACAGGATTTCTAATGATGCAGGATGCACAGAGGGGAAAAGCTCTGCTCCACCCTGGTAGAGCTCTTATTAACAATTGCCACGCACAGGCAGACAGCAGTTGGTATTTAGTGCCTACCCTGGGAAATGAATTGCTTTCCGCCTGCATCCAGACTGCAATCATCTCAGAGACAAACAGAGCTCTGTCTCACAGCCGCAGCCGACGCACGGACAGACGGAGGTGGCTGGAAGCCTTGCAATGACGTGCCTGGGCGAGGACAGAGGCAAACACTGGCAGCCTCCTGCTCCGGAGGGTCACAGCCTTCCCACCCTGGGGCAAGGGGGTGAGGCATCACCAAAGCACAGGCATTGCAGGACATATCTAACTCTGGAGATGGATGTCAGTGCCAGGATTTATAGACTCAGCGACCAGATGGGTACCACAAGGCTGCAGACCTCGGTTGTTATGATATGACCCTGAAAAGGTTCAGAAGAGCCACCGTGGCCAGGAGCACCCACACCTGCCTGCGAGATGCAGAACCCAACCTGCAAGCCAGGGCCAAGCATCCCACTGATGAAGCCTAATGACCTCAGTTCCCAACTCCAAGCAGCCTGAAGAGGCTGAGTTTTGCTTTTCTCCATCCCAAACACAGGCATGAAGTCCAGCCACCCAGGGATGAGCAGAGAGGTTTAGGAATTCCCTACTTTCCACTGCGAAGGCAGAGGGATTTGCAACATGCCCTGAAATCTCAGCTCCAGTATCCCAGCCTGCTGCTTGTAGCATTTGCTCCGTGTGTCAGAAAGGACTTTGCTGCTCCATCCCTTTTGGTCTCTGGGGCAGCCCCATAACATAGGACAAAGTAAGTCCCATGGGCACAGACCGAGGAGATTGCCCACTCATGGGTCCCAAAGGCTCAGAAATTCCCCACTCCTCTGCAGCAGCTACCTGCACGCCTGCTCTACACACATGTACACATAGCTGGGGTTGTAAGGAAAAGGAGAGACCACATAACTCTTGCTCCAACCTCCTCCCACCACCACGGATTTGTGTTGGATGCTCTCAAGAGGCCGTTTGTTGCAGGAGCTACAACTTCTCCTATTGCTCGCCCACAAGCTGCCGGCAGCAGAGGATTTACATCCACAAACATTCATTCTCTTTCGTTTTCAGAAGGAAAGGCACATTATTCATGCACCAGGCTTCCCCTCCCTCTCCATGAAAACTCCCTCTTTTTGCTTCACAAGGGCTTTGTAGAGAAATGCAAGCAGGCACTGCAAGTGTACTGAAAAATAGCACCCAGCATTCCTCTGGGACAGAAATGTTTTGTGCCCCAATGAAATTAGGAGTGGGATGTCAAAAGATCATTCCTACCAACAAAATAAGGCTGCTTAACCTCTGTGAGTTCATCACCAAATCAAAACACACTTGTCTCCTGTTTGAATCGCTCTGTGTGTGACTCTCAAATGCAATGGAGAATATCCAACTCGCAGGTAACTGTGGGTTAAAAACTGCCATAGCCTGATGGAGCCTCCTGACTTTCCAAAAGCTGTCCCAAACTATTTGTTTGCCCTTTCAGCCAGGTATTTTCAAGATCATTTCTAATGACTCCACATCAGAGGGTCTTTAGAGAGCAAAGCAGGGAGTTTGGGCTGACCCCCAGGTGTAAAGGAGGACCCCAAAGAGTCAGTGGAATGCATTTTTTTGGGCATGTTTCCACACCCTCTTAAATACCATGGAAAATAAAACCCTACCACAGAAAAACAAGCATGCAGCACTGCCATGGCTGGAGGGGATGAACTGGTTTGGGAAGAGCCAGCATGGGCAGCCCTCCGTGTTTGGTTTCTACAGATGGGAGCCGGGAGCTCTGCCTCCCACAGAAGTGAAACGCTTCTCAATTACTGCTATGCTGACCCTGAAAAGAAGGGAGAAAAGCACATTTTCAGCTGCCTCTGGCAGCAAGGGACCATGCCAGAGCCTTGCGGGGCTCCACTCAAACCCCATAAGGCACGCCTGCCAAACCTTCCCTGTTCCAGCTCCTGTTGGATATCTTGGCAGGTTTTCCTGGTGTCACGCTTGTGATGGTCCAGTAATGACTTTTGCAAAGCACTGGGCAAAATCCCAGAGTGGCACAGGAGGAGGTGGACTCCCCCATCCCACCGCAGCAGGATGCAAAGGCAACAGGAGATGCTTACTAGTGAAGAACAAGGGGTCCAGGAGAGGTGCTTGCCCTTCCTCTTTCAGAGCTGGAAAGCAGTATGTTGCTTGTGTAATGGAGTAGGGTTTTGCTCAGCAAAAAGCAGCTTGGCACACTCTCCCACTCTGCAGAAAAGGTGGTTTAGCTTTCTGAGCAGACAGGGCAGCCCCATCCCGGGCACACAGCATCATTCTGCAGGGAAAACCTATTACCCTTCATTTTCCCTTGCAAAACTCATCCCTGCCTCCATAAAGCAGCAATTACATCCACATCCTTCTCCCTGGCACATCTACTTTGGTGGTACCTGTTTTCCCAGCCCACCAGATCCACCTTGCAGGTCCATAAACCCAAGCTCAAACCCCAAATGTCACAATTGCACCACAGGGCTGAGTGCTGGGGACAAAGCAGGAGCTAGAGGAGGACAAACCAAGCAGGATTTTTGCCCTCAGCAGCATTTTACACCTGATGGAGCTGGGACATGATGGATATGGCACACTGTGGCTGCTGGACCAAACCCTGTAGATACCATGGGCTGGAGGCATCAGCTCTTTGAATCAACTGCAGGAAGCTTACCTTCTGTCCTGGATGACCAAACATCCTCCCTGGCTTGTTGCTCTGTTTGCAGCTGCTGTGAAACATGTCCCACAGAGGGCTAAACTCAGGCTCAGCCCCTATCCTTGTGTAGATCCAGGCAATCTTGGGTAGCTCCAAGGCCTGGAGGTTGGTGGCCCTGTCTGTGGCAGAGGGGGTTGGAACTCTATGAACCTTGGCGTCCCTTCCCACCCAGACCATTCTATGATTCCATAATCCAGGTGCTGTCAGTGCTGGAGGGTGCAGAAAGTGAGAGGAAAGGGTTGCTGCATTTTCAGCCCTGCTCAGGCTGGGAAAATTAAAGAAAATAAACATGATATTCTGCCTTACTTTATCATGCATGGCACTGTAATTTGCAGATATTACATGGAGGAGTAGCTATTACGCATGGGCTTTTACACCCTCGGTGCGGTTCCCACGGAGGCAGGGCTGCAGGCAGTAATTTCCCCACAGAAATATATGGCAACAGGAAAAAAAAAATGCCCATTTACTGCATTCACCCTATTCATAGCAACCCTCACAGAGTGACAGAAAGTGACAGCCACTGTCGGGCGGTTTTATGATTAAATATATCCTCCATCTCAGAGAATTACAGCCCATTCAATACAACTTTCCTAACCTGTCCCGAGAGAAAAATCATGGCTTTTGAGCCACAAAACTCTTGGAGAATAAACAACACTGCCCAAGTGGTGAGCCACATGCCAAAATGTATGGAGCTGCCAGACCCCCTTTGTTGAGGAATTAGGGGCTCACCCTTTGCACTGCATCGAGGTTATGCACAAGCGGGACACCCACATGGGTGCCTGGTTCAGTCCCTTTTAGGTGTGTTAGGAAAACAGAGTAGAAAATGAAGCTTAAACTTTAAGACACTGAAGAAAATAGGTACTTAAGCTCCAGGTCCCACATCCATATGCAGGGCCCTGAGAAGAGACCTGGTTTTTCCAAATGCAAAGACCTCAGTGGTTCCCAGTGGGTCCACACCACCTTCTCCAAACACTGCAGCTCCTCTTCACTGACCCCATCCCTTCCTGTCATAGGTATCCTAAGAACCCCATGGCTATCGTGGTAAAACACAATAAATTAGTGTAAACAAGATTGTTCCTCGAGTGCCTTAGGAGCAAAGTCATTTTTCTTCAGCCTGACATGGCAGAGCAATGCATAACAAAGCAGGAATGTGGTTTAGCACGGAATGTGGTTTAGCATGGGCTTGCACTACTCCTCGAGCAGAGATGAAGGAATATCTGTTTAAATCAGAATTTAGCTGAACCAGAGCTAGTACAACAAAGCATTAAAGGGCCTTTTGCACTGGAACGAAGGAGAGATGCAGCCCAGAAAGCCTGTAAAGCGAGGCCACTGCTGCTAAAGGATGGAGGAAATGCAGTGGGGAAAATCACAGCAGCAGAAAGATGAGAAACTGCAGGAAGGGAAGTGACCAACATGGCATCCCAATGCAGCGAGGCGGTGACATGCCTAACTCAGACCCGCTTCGGAGCTCCAGGTTGGGCAGCACAGAGGGACAGTGCCCACTTCTTGCATCGGGAGGATGGATGGTGTTAACAGGGAGGTAATAACACCTTCATTTCACCAAGCACTCAGCTGGATCATGACACTTATCTGCTCCATAGTCCATAACCCAAAGCTCCTTGCAGGAGGGAAAGCCTAGCTGGGTCCATACACACGCTGTGTTTACAGTTGGAATCAATGATCTTAAGGGACTTTTCCAACCTAAACGAATCTCTGATTCTCCTTGACAACAAGACTTGGCCTGTAAGGTTCAAGCAATCGGTGCTCACAAGCTAAATATGAGAAGGCCTGTGAAGCTGTGCCCTGCCTGTACTGTGCCCCCATGCAGCAGGCAACCTTCAGGCAAAGCTGGTTGCCACGCCAGCGTGTATGTCTGAGAAGAGCAACTCTTGGATTTGGGAAAAAAACACATAAAATTGTATTTCTGGTGTTACCAGAGCCAGCAAAGAAAGCTGCTGTCCTTGTTTAAGACCTTGTTTAGACTAACTATAGGCACGGTTCATCCTTCAGGTACATAAATACTTGGGAACTAATTAAGATTTTTCCATTAGCCATAGGAATGAGCTCACACACGGCTGTGGGAAAGCCAGTGAGTTGCTCTGCAGCACTCCCTGCAAAAAAGGAACAGCAAAAGGCCCCTTTTCCTGCGAATCCTCATCGGGCACATCGATCTCATACCAGGGCTGACATTTCCCTCACCCCCATGCTGTGCTAAACGCTCCCAGCTGCCGCCCACATTTGCATCGCATCTGAACCCGGCATCCAGGCTGTCCCCACCACCAGCAGAAAGGACAAGTGGCAAAGATAAGAGTTGGCTGGAGCTAAGTAAAGCCTCTGGATAATCCGTGTGAATTGAGAAATCAGATCCTTACTCCTTGCACTGGGGTGGAGGATCTGCCTGAGCAGGGAGCTCTGAAACTCAAAATGGTTTTATAAAGTGAAGAAAGCACTGTGCTTGCTCCCCCTGATGTGGATCTGCATGCTCTCCCCCCTCTCATCCAAGCTCTGTACCAGGCTCAGGGCAGGCATGGGCTTCTTTTGGGGGGTTTCTCTGATTATTGCAGAGCAAAACCAGAGTGCAACGAAAAGGACACTTAAAAATCCCACAGATTTGGGTCTGGATCAATGCCATTTAATTCCATCACTCAAACTGAGCTGCTGAACACTCAATTCTTCCATGCTTTGCACTGAAGTGACATAGACAGGAACTGTATGTGAAAAAGGGTTCTACCTTGTCTGAAATGGGGCTAGACTGGGGGTGACTACATGAACCATCGTCCTTCGGGTGCTGCCCACTGCTCAGCCCGCTCCATCCCCTCCCTCATGCATCCCTGGCTCCGCGCTATCGCTCCTGACGCAGCGGCAACACAAGCAGCAAATAAAGGTAACATATTGCCCACCACTCTCCAGGGGTGGGAAAGACACACAGAAGCCCCAGAGGCTGTTTCCCTAGGGAGACACCTCCTCCTTCCACGGGAAGTGCACGAGCCTGTGCTCCAAAGCGCAGAGCTTTGATTACCAGTTTTGTCTTTGTGATGCTGAAGGCAAGTGTTTGGCAGCAGGAAGAGAAGGGAGATTCCAGCATCTAATACAACACTTGCTGGTTAAACACTGGACTGCAATCACGTCCCTAAGCAGAGCCAGAGACGTACAAATTACTTTAGCAGGCGTTTTTCATCCTCCTGCTATTGGCTCCTCTGCCAGGCAAAATGCTGATTTTCATCCTGGCTGTTTAATGTAAATATAGGTGATTCAGAGGGAGGCACAGAGAGGGGCACAGCGAGCGAGAGGCAAACAGATTGATAATATGCAAAAAATAAAAAGAAGAAGGTCATTTGGCAGAGGTCTGGGTGCTCTGGCAGAGGTCTGGGTGCTCTGGTGCCCAGCAGAGCAGGGCAGCCAATGCTGAGAGCTTCTCCCTCAAATTGACTCTCACCTTGCACACACAGGCTGAACGCAATGCCTGGGGTGAGATGGAAGCGGAAGGCGCCAGCCTCCCCCCTGCCTACGCGGCCGACAGCCTGGCTCTAACACCGCCACCAAAACAACAGCAACATAAAGATCAGCTCCAGTCCCCTCTGTCATCTGTCCCTGTCCCCCTCCACCGGCTGCTCTGCTTCTGATTATCACCCGGAGCGAACGCAGCAGCTGAGGAATAAAGAAAAGCCATTTTCCCTTGTCACTTTGCCACGTTTCTAGGGACACCACTTACAGCCATTCAGCTTTGCTCCCATGGACGGGGTCTCAGCGTGCCAGCAAGGCCTCGACTGAGGTACTGGGAGTCCCAGAACAGGCTGGGCCAGGAGAGGCTGAATCCCCGTGCTTGTGGCTGCTGTAAATGCCCACAGGCATTTAGTGAAAAAGGATGTTATCCCACTAAATTTTACTGTGCCCATGCGAGGAGGTGGCGTTACAATGACATCAAGAGGCCAATACCTCTCACCAGCCCTGGGTAAGAAGACAGAAGCATCTCACTGGTGCCTGTGACTCCCTTCACCCCACAACTAAGGAAACCTTTCAAAGGTAGTGATCCACATTGCACTAATGTGTCCATCTCCTGCAAGTGCACCCTCCACCGCTCCCAATTGTTGGGATAATTAAATTCCAATTCCCTCCCAAACCCTTCCAACACATCTAACCCAGCTGCAGGGGACAAGGGACTGTCAAGCATCAGGGGACAGGTGCAGCCATGAGCCCAGAGGAACGATGCCTCTTAACGAAGCCAGGGCACAGATTACAATGCTTGTGTTCCTGCTTGTTACGAGCCAGCACACTAATGAGCATGTCTCCAGCAGGCAGGACCCAGGAGCACAATGCATCACAACGATACGGATTTCTAATTAACAAAGTATTTTTGAGGCACTTCGCAGCTCTGGACCAGAAGTTCTCCACAAAACACTCCACCAATGCCTGCCGTTGGGCTGCAATCCCTAATTTTCAGCAGGGAACTAGGAACAGATCCAAGATGCTCATTGTAAGGTCAAGAATCACCACGAAGGAGACAAGAAACCAGATTTCCACATAAAAAGCATGGCATTACATGCTTCCTGTGGATGGATCCTCCAGGAAGGTCACAACACTGGAGTGGCTCCAAATCATCTTTCTGACCTGAAGTTGTCTTGCAGGAGAGTCAAATGACTTCTTCTCCAACAAGAAAGAAAGAAAATTAAAATAAAGAGGAAAAAAAAAAAAGACAATGAAGAAAAAGGAGAAGAAATGGCTTAAGAAAGTGTCGTTTGCATGGTGCAGCCTGGATACGTTACTAGGTCGGTACTGCAGGGAGAAGGAGAGGAGGGGAAGGTAAAAGCCATCACCTCTCCTGCAGCAGCCCCTATCCTGTTACCCCAGCCTGGGCTGGGAGCAGCAAGAGGACCTGGTCCTGGCCAGCTGGGCTCCTGTGTGCATCTCATCCCCGCAGGCAACACGTCTTCCTCTGCAGACCTCCAAGGCAGGCCATTTGCCACACCTCAGTGTTACCTCAAGGCACCTGGGCTCACACACAGCTCCCAGGAGGACACCCCAGCTTTAGGGCTCTGAAGTCCCCAGAGCAGGCACCACTTTCTGCCTGTAATGTCTCACCCGGGGCTGCTGCTGTCAAGAGGTACACCATGCTGCCGGCCTTTCCTGGGACCGCACTGACCTCTCTGGAAAGGAAGAGTAATTCCAGGGAAGCAGAGGGATTTCAGGGTCTAAGAAAGGGCAGTAAGAAGAGACTTGGCCCCTAAACATCACTGATATTCACCATGACAGGTCTCTTCTGGGAAACGACGGCAAAACAAACCAGGCTTTGAGAAATAAACCCCCCTGCTGTGCAAGGCTCATCTGTGCTGCCCAAGCCTTCGGCTTTAATCTTCATCCCCCAAAAGAAGAGACTTGTCAGAGGGGGCAAAGGCTCACAGGGCACCCGTGAACCTGCTTTCAGAGCTACCCAGAGCCCACAGGGTGGACCACAGGGCTGCACGACCATCCACAGCCTGCAGAAGCTGCAGCCCTTGATGTTCATCCTGCTGCCAAGCTCGGGCAGGCTCGTGGCCTGACTGCTGCCCTTTGAGTGAATAATTCATACCCCATTACATTGCTGTTGCAACACAACAACGGGCATTTTCCAGTTAGTAACCAACAATGGAAAGTCTGCCCATGTTATGAGCAAAGGCTCATTGTCACAGTTGCCACCTTAAGCCAGTTTCCCCATGAAAAACCAAGGACAGAGCTTTTCCTTTTAGAAAGACAGTTCTTAACATCTGATCTCTGTGCCTGACTGACTGCTGGCTGCAGGGTACAGGGGGCCGCCGAGAAGTATCTCTGAACATCAAGGAGAGGTATCAAGTGAGCCCCAGGCTTGTAAGAGGAGCTGCTAATCCACAGACTGACCCCAGACTTCCCAGAGACTGAGTTGCACTGCTTCTGTGCCTGTGCAAATGGGGATTTTACATGGGTAGCCTCCAACAAATCAATATAAACCATACCCTACTTACAAGGGTCGTCCATAACTACTTACCAAACACCTTCTCCATGGGAGCACAGTCAACCCTCCCAAAACCAGCATACAAGGAGGAAGAGGTACTTGAGGAATGGGAACTTTGAAGAAAGTTCAGGAATTTCTTGATTTATTGGCTCTGTTTAGTTTCTAAATGAACAACAACTGGGCAGGCAATGGAACAGGACGAGATGGAACATGATAAAACGAGCTACATTGCAACCAGCTAGTAATTACATCCCAGAGCAGAGCACTGATGGGTTGTGGATGGCCAACAAACACCAAAAAAAGTGTGAAAACATAACATTTGAAAATTCCTACAACACCTGACAGCAGGGCTGGATCAAGCCCACACCAATATCTGGGAACAAGACCCTATTACTCCCTTGGAAGCATCAGAGGGCACTTGCAAATCCCAACCCAGAGCAGGGGGCTCTGGGGAAACTTCTGCTGGTCATTGGTTGTGGAAGGAATTACCCACCAACTAACATGTATGTGAGATCAGGAGCATCCCTAACAGGAGTGGGGATGCTGACACACAAATAAAGCAGTGGGTGCTCCAGCACAGTGAAGACAAGTCAGATGTTCTCTCTGTTCTCTATATATTGCCTATACTATGGCCTTTAGACCTTAGCAAAGGGTTGTCTTCAACTTACAGCCACATCCTGAGAGAGCATCTAAACCAGAAATCCAGGCAAACCCCATCCTTACAAACCCTTGCCCAGGCTGAGCCAGCACCACGTGTTTGCTGCTCCAGGGTTGTTGCCATGTGGTCAGGGCTCGTTTAAGGCCGAAACCTCATCCCTGCTATTACAATCGTGACAAACCTCAGCTATTTCCCAGCTCTTCCAAGGAAAGGCCAATGTTACATCAGGCTTGTAAGATAAAGCTTCACAAATCTCTGGCACATGGACGTACTCATACAAGCGCTCCAAGCTGATAATTAAGGACAAGGATTGGTAATTAAAGACAGAGTGGCACAAAGTGCTGCTTTAAAGTTTTTCATTTTCAAGAATTTCTTGTCTTTTGGGCTGTGAAGAGCTCCCCACTGCCACATCAGAGCAACTTTAATAACGTCCTGATGGGATGACAAGGGGTTTGCATTTCCTATTCTAATTACAAAAAAAAAAAGCCCCATGAGGGTAATTGAGCTCCTGGGTCATTATCCTGCTCCATGTGCTGAGCCCAGCCCACGGGATCCAGCCCCACAGCACACAGCCACAACACACTCCCTTCATTTCTGCCCCTTCATAGGAAAGGGCAGGTTTTAGCCATCACCTTTAAAACGCTCAACACACAAGTATGGTTACCACTGCTAAGGGAACAGAGGTGTCCCAACACATTTGGGTCACTAAGGACAACAGGTGTAAGGATACTGAGCCAGATCTCCCAGAGATGTGGTCCTAACCTGATTTGGCCACGCAGCGCTTTGTTTCCCTGCGTCTGCTTTCTTCCTGTGTCCATTTTCTTCCTCTCTTTTCAGACCAAGTCTTTTCACAAGGATTAGTCTCCTCTATGGCTACAAATAACATCTGCTGCAACAGGAACCACTGCTCGCTTGGGACCACGAGCAAGCACCTGAATACAAATCCCCACTCTGTCAGACTGCAGCTTCTTTTGTATTTCTTATTTCCTTAAACAAAATAATAAACATATAATGCACAACATCATGGAAAATAAGGAGTCCTTCTTTCCCATCAGCCTCATCCACTGGGTTTTTAAGCTCCACGGATCCAGGACATCAGCAGCTGTGATGCTTTGCTGAGGGCCCAGGACCAGGGTCATTTGTTCCCTGTTTTTTGCTAAACAGTTCCCTTTCTATAAACAAGCTGGTATGCATGGTGACACATGCCTGTACGTTAATTGCTAGCTTATTAGGATGTCTTGGAGAAGTTTTGTCTCCTGCTCTTCAATGCCCAAGGGGGGGGATGTTTGGAGGATGGAGGGGTCAGGTTTTCCAGCCTGTTCCCCCTCCCTGGGCACTACCTTGCTCCTCTTTCTTTTCTCCTGGAGAGAATCCAGAGGAGGCTATGAAAGTGAACAAGGGCCTGGAGCATCTCCCCTATGAGGAAAGGCTGAGTGACTTGGGGCTGCTCAGCCTTGAGAAAAGAGTCTGAGAGGGGATCTGATCAATGGTTATCAATATCTGAAGTGTGGGACACAGGGGGAAATGGCCAGCCTCTTCTCAGTGTCTGTGGGGACAGGACAAGGGGCAACGGCCTCAAGTTGGAGCACAGGGAGTTCCACACCAACATGTGGAAGAACTTTTCCCCAGTGAGGGTGAGGGAGCCCTGGGACAGGCTGCCCAGGGGGGTGTGGAGTCTCCATCTCTGGAGATATTCCAGCCCCGTTCGGATGCCTCCCTGTGTGATCTGTTCTAGGGACCTTGCTTTGTCAGGAGAGTTGGACTCAATGATTTCTTGAGGTCCCTTCCAACCCCTACAGTTCTGTGAGTCTGTGATTCTCTTCCCTGAAATCAGGATGCAGTGGGGAAAGGAAAATCAAAAAGGAGAAAAGTGCCTGTGGGGGAGCATGGAGCAACCTGGTAACACAGCTGTGCACGGGGGAAACACTGGTGAGACTGGAGACTCCTGAGGATTTTGGAGGTTGTGGCAAACCAGGATGGTTTTGACCTCTCAGCTCCCTTGCAGCCCTGGTGAACAGTCTTAAGCACTTTCCTTCATCACAGTGGATTTGTTCCTCCTGTCACTGCACGTGTGTGACAAGCAGCTCTCACTAACACCCACGTTTGCACACCACAGTCTAAAGCATCGTGGAAAAACACCTTCCTGAGCCTAGGGGTGTCCCTGACAACACAGTGACCAGAGACAGGGCAAGTTCCCACCAGCTGACAACGACTTTCAAAAGCTGACTCACCAGGACTGCGGCTTCTTCTTCATGATGCCCTGGCGTCTCCACTGTGAATGGGGGCTGAGGTGGTAGGTGAGCTGCCGGCAAAGCTTCTCCATGGCCCCGAGGGAGTCTCCTTCCTGTGAAGACAAGGGAATGATGCCAGATAAGGTGTCTGCAGCATCACCATGATGCCTGTAGGATGCTCCGACCCTGGAGCGGCTCCTCACAAGGAGCTGGAGAGTCACAAGGGCCCACACTAAAAATTGTAGAGGAAGAGGAAAAAGAAACTCCACTGATTTTCAAGATGCTGGCAAGGATGGGGCATTTCACCAAGGACCACCCCACCCTGCACACCCGTGGACATTGCATTGGAGAGCAGACACAGGGATGTACAGGTCCTGCCTGGTCAAGGATGAAAAGGTCCCTTCTTGGCTGCTGTGTGGGGGTTCAGGGGACCTGCACAGTGGGGTTGTCTATGTGATTCATGCAGCAGCAACGCTGCTATGGTTTGACACAGAAATTGATTAAATAAACCAAACAACCCAGCCATTACCATCAAAATTGCTTTACAGAAGAGCAAGCACTGAGAGACTTTGTGAGCTCATGGGTATCTTGGGAACAGTGCTCCTCAGAACCTCTCAAAATATATATTTGTTTAAAAAAAGAAGCTTCAAGGAAAACATGGATTTGGTGGAGACTTCTCATTTCTGAGGAAATTTTTCACACAAAGGGATAGTTGCTTGGAAAACTTTGTGAAAGTTTCTAAGAACTTGGTTCTAGCAATTTTTGTTCCTAAAAAAGAAACCAAAATACAAATACCAGCATCCAGACCACTCAGTCATGTTTCATTTAAGACCTTGATACACTAAGGCACGATATGACATCCAGGAGTGTAAAACACCCATCTTGCTCTGCTTGGCTTGCTCTCTGAAAGGTCACAAGCAGTGCTTAACCTGACCTGAAGCCTAATAATAGTTTAAAAAAAAAAAACCCATACAAATCAGGATGTGACAATCTGTGGCATCTGCCTGGTTTTGTGCAATCACTGCATCACAAAACACCTCAGGGAAGAAACAGACACCGAAGAGGAAGCCCGAAAATAAGCAGTGAGCCCGGGCTGGTCTCGCCAGGGCTCTGCGTTCACACTGATTGCTCAACATTTTGCTGTGTGCTGGGATGGGCTGGGTGAGGATGCTGCATCTTCTCTTCCCAGACACCCAATTACTGCTGCCTCCGAGCCGGAGTGCCCTGGCAGAGCTGCGAGCTGCACGGTTCCTGCAGCCTAATTTACACAATGTATTCTCCCACCTCACCTCCAAGTCAGCAGAGCGGGACCGGCCTTATAAAGACATTATAAATATTGAATTAACCAAGGAGCAACAGGGATTTTTGACAAATCACCTCTGGGTGTGCAGGGGAACAATTAAAGCAGGTTTTCTCAGGGTAAAAAAAACAACCACAAAACCAGGACGGAAAGAGCATATCTGCAAATGGCTGGAGCAGAAATACAGGCATAGGACTTGTGGTCTTTAGTTTCTCTGCTCAATCCAGCCTGCAAGATACTAAGCTTTGACAGAAATCAGGGTGGTTTATTCCCAGACATGTCCAAGTGCCTACACAGCGATTAACGTTAATCAAAAGCTGCCTTAGTTCAGGAGTGGTGCTTTGCCCAGCTCCATCTGTGCCAACTGTCAGCAAAGCACCAGCACCACCACCACCTCCCACCCCTGGCATCTGGTGTGCAGCACAGGGGATCGCAGCAGCTCAGGAAGGAACTCCAGGTCCACAGATCCCAGCAAGACAAGGTGTATGGAAAACCCCGTGTCAGCACGAGTTGGAAACAGCGCAAGTCAGGAGCTGTTTCATATCTGAGCTCCACGAGCGTTTGACAGCTCTACCTCCCAATTCCCAGGAATTATGGGGTTTAATCCCACACATTTCAACGGGACACCAGCCTATGCTAAACCTCAGGCATGCTGACATCAGGCATGCTCCTTATGCTGGCAAATGGCAGAAAGGAATACCTACTGCTCTGGGCACAGGGATGGATGAACCCCGGCTAACCATCCATCATCACCAATTCAGCACATTAAGTGCTCCAAGGAAAGATGCTGCAGCAGGGCAAAGCATATTGTATTCCTTATCTCTCCACGTCAGCGGCCACAGCCAGCTCATCCTTCACACAGCCATCCCCACCAGGCCACTCTTGAGCTCTCTTTTCTTCACAAGCAAGCTTGACATGCAAGCCCTGCAGGTACTGGGCTACTTCTATTTTGGGGTTCTAAAACATGATTTAGAGGACATGACTTCTGCACACGGTAACTCTTGCATCTCCTTCTGCTCTCGGTACTGTGTGAAGGTATAAGCCAGCCACAAAAGTACAGTCCTTTCCACGCTGGTCTGTAGATAGGTGCCCCAGTTTAGCACTTGGATAAACACCCCGTTTCAGAGCCTTTATAAAACATACCATTTGGGGGTTGGGCTCCTTCTTTCTGCACATCTCATTCCCATTCCTGCCCTCCACCTGCCCATGGGTGAGATTCAAACCTCTCTGATTCAAGAACCCACTTTCTCAGGCACCTTCCCAACCTCTGCAATTCCTGCTGAGAGCTTTGTGGGAGGATCCAGAGCAACCCTGGGCCTGATCCTGACATATGAGAGCTGTGCTGGGTTGCACAAAACATGAGTGCAGGAGGAGGGCTTTGGCTGATGCAGTGCCAAAGGCAGCACTGGACACTCATCTTACGGTTTAAACAAAAGGCTTTTTCACTGTTTATGATCCAAGTCTATCAGGAAATAATTAAAGATGACGCACACCCTGATGGGACTGAGCCCAAGAGCTTGTGTGAAAACTGAGCCAGATTAAAAATCCACTCGACTCACTCGTGTTGACTTAGTTTTAATCCCACTGCCCAGTTTACAGGGAGAGCATCAAATGTGGGGCTGCCAGGAAAGCCAAGGGCTAGTGCATTACACTGGCAGGAGTGATGCTGCCAAGCACTATCCCTGTGTGTGTCTGTAGGCTTCCTGACATCATGACAGCACTACACCATGATGCTGACCCTCCCTTTAAGGCAAGGTAACACTCCTGCCCTCCATCCAGCATGACGCCCTCTGTTCTGTACCACCAGCATCCCCCGCACAGGCTGACACACGCCCCATCGGGTGCAGATGGATGCTGCTGCCGCCACCCCTTGCTGCTTCCAGCCCTTAACCACTGTCCTCAAAATCAAAAGCAACGGCCAGAAGGTCCTTCTGCCCCACCTGCATCAATCTGCATCACATCACTTATTCAATAACTCCTCTGCTACAGAAGTACAGTCAATACAGGGCTGGTTGGGGGATTTTTTTGCGGTCAGAGGGCACATGAGTGGCGAGGCAGACTTACCCCGACCTGCAGAACTACAAACCTGCAGCACTGGCTTTTGGCAAAAGCTTTGTGACCTATTTGTGAAGGGCAAAAATCAAGCACAAGACATACACAACGAGAGCTACCATCTTCACTAAGCATATTGTCTTACCACCTAATTGCAGCTGCAATCATTCCTGAGATAACACCCAGGGATGACTCTCCCGCAAAGGCACTGCCAGCGGCTCCACGGCAGACCCGGCTCCTCCCAGCACCAGGCATTCAGGGGGCACGTGTGTGGGAACATGCATTTGTTACTCTTGGTTTTCCAAGCTCTGGGAGGCAAACTGTAAAGTATCTCAGGGCTGGAGGGATGGGACAGACCACACACAGAGTTTAGCTTTTCCAGCTGACAATGCTGCCAGGAAAAAGCCTGTTTCATACAGCTGGGATATGCCCTTTCTCTTAGCACCATACTCACAGGCCAGCTGATTGTGGCCACTGTATCAGGCCAAGAAGCTGGTGATGTGCTATCTCCCTGCAGATCCATCAGCTACACACCTGGAAACATCTGGCACTTTGCAAAAGCTCTTGGTGCCGTGATCTTGCGCACACCTGTACAGCCCTTACATCAGCAGGGAGAGAAACCTGTGCCATGCACACACAGAAACTGCTTTAAGCATCACCTGAGCGGGGGGACGAAGGCTCTGTACCAGAAGCAGGAAAGCCATATGGCTCTCACTTTCCTTTTAATTTATCTTGGTTGCTCAGCTGGAAAGTTTTCAGAAGATAATGCCTCGCAGAGCTCGTTTATGCAGCATCCCAGCTCTCGGCAGGAGTCATAGGCAGCCACAGAGCCCACAAGGAACAAGCCCAGGTGGTGCAAGCACCAGCTCAGATAAAGCAGGGTGGGGGAAAAGTCTTGGCTCCTACTCAGCCAAGTCTACTCCAAGCTGGCAGAGACCTGGGCACAGGTTCTGGCCCTCCAACATGATGCTGAAGGTGGGACAGAGGAGGAATGAGGGGAAAGCTGAGAGCAGAGGCTCTTCCCTGCAAAGGGCCCCTTTCCCCATTGTTCCTCCTCTGTCTTCTCCTGCCTCCAGCCCTCTGGAGGAAAGGGCTGCTTGCTGCTGGGAGGAGCCCAGATATTCATGGGATTTTAATCCCTTTAAAGATTTCATCTGGGAGAGGGATTCATGGCACAAGCCCCATCTGCGATCTGCAATCAGCCCCGTGCCAACAGGATCTTGTTCAACTGGAAAATGAGGGGGAGCAGCCAAGCCAAGCCCCATCCATCCCCATGGCTGGGGACCACCAAGCTCCTGACCCTGGCTCCAGCCCCCAAAGAAAAGATCTGGATGAAGAGATGGAGCAACAGCACTTGAAACAGGAATCTGTTAAACCCCAGGAAACAACAAGAGCGGCTAAAGGCAAGGAGCCAGGGTCACCACCCTTGTGTCCTGCTAAATCTGCCCCACTTTCTGCAGGGGCACCTGTTTTATCCACAGCGATGGTCTCACCTGCGGCACAGGAGAGAAACCATTCAGCAGATCCCATCAGCGAGGTATCACCCAGTGTCTGCACACCACCTTTAACCACAGACAAGCGATCCTTGGATGTGCTGCTCTGCTGATGGAGGGAGGGGGTGTAATTGGAAGCAGAGGGATGACACCATGGGAAAGCAACCACGGCATGAACAGGGCCAATAAACATCCAGAGTCACTTGCCTGCCCTCCTTGCATCACCGCATGGCAACAACTCCTGGGCAATCCAAGGAAGTCAGATATGTATTCACAACCCAAACATCAGGGCTGCTCCAAAAGAAGCAGTCAGAGAGCTCAGAGGAGGACACAAAGCATATGAAAGCCTTGTGATAAAGATGTTATTGCAAATTAATTTGTTTTCATTAAGAAATGAATCACCCGCTCTCCCTCCAGCAGCAGGATCCCTGGTGATGCTCAGAGCCCTAGGGGGGTGGGCTTTGCACCAGGGCCAAACATCGTGTAAAATAGGCCAACATTAATGATTAAAGAGCCCTGGTAAAGAATTCCTGCTGCAGCACAGCAGGGGATTGACCTAAATCCAAACAATTAGCCATTGTCTTGTGTTGGAGGAAGCAACAGGTTATTTTTGCTGGTGTTATGACACAGCCCCACGTTTCTGTCACTTGCAACCAGTCTCTGGGGGAAAAAAGAAAGAAAAAAAGATACTCTACTGCAAATCTGAACCTGCAAAAGTCCCAAACTGGCCCTCCAACACCAGGATTCTGACTTCATTAAAATTAAACATTTTTCCCCCTTTTTTCTCATTCTTTTAACAAACGCTTCAAACTTGCATCATTCCCTTCTGGCTGCTGCAGGATTTGCAGTTGCCACTTTGGTGCACAAAAAGCTCTGTCCATGCACAAGCCATTGCAGCCACAGGCCAGGGAAACATCCAGGGAGCACCATTCCCCACGTATTAAATATTTGGTGTGGAGACCTCTCAGCCAAGATGTTTGCTTTCCATCCAGTTCAATGGACTGTGACCCTTAAAACATGACCTATTTCACACCCAAATTATACACAGAATGAGAGATTTCCTTCCAAGTCATCCTCCTTGTTTTGTTTTGGGTGATTAGACAGGACAATAGAGAACCCCCCCTGATGCTCACAATGGGAAACAGTTATTACTCAGTGTCCTGGTTTCAGCTGACCTAGAGTTGATTTTCGTGCCAGCAGCTGGTGCAGTGCTGTGTTTTGGATTTAGGGTGAGAATAATGTTGATAACAGTCATGTTTTAGTTGTTGCCAAGCAGTCAAGAACGTTCCAGCTTCTCACACTGGCCTGCCAATGAGAAGCGAGGGGCACCCAAGAAGCTGGCAGGGAAAATGGGCAGGACACCTGACCCAAACAGGCCAAAGGGATGACATCATACATATGATAACACGCTCAGTATAGAACTGGGGGTTGGATGGGAGGTGGAGTGGCTCAAGAGCTAGCTGACCATTGGGTTCAGGTTGTGAGCAACTGTGCTGTGCATCACTTGTTTCATATTTTCTATTATTGCTACTATTATTATCTACCTTTTTCTGTCCATTAAACTGTCTTTATCTCAACCCATGAGTTTTACCCTTTTTATTTTTCCTTCTGATTCTCTCCCTCATCCCACTGAGGGGGGAGGGAGAGAACGAATGGCTCTGTGGTTGTTTTAGCTTAAACCACAACACACAGTTAAAGAAAGTTGTAAAATAGTGAGAGATGCTCTAGGAAGCCCTAGGACATATCATCCTCAATGGCTTTGACATACATCCAATGAGTTATTACAAATTAGCAAGAAGCAAAGGAGAGCAAATCCCCAGTAAGCCACACTGAAGTAGGGACAGACTTTGGGGTTTGGAAAGGATGACAACAAGATGAAGAGGAAGCATGTCAGCACTGTGAAATGGTACCATGTGCGAAGCTTTCACACCACCAGTAGACCCCTAACATGGGCCAAAGCTGATGGGCCACAAGGACCTCCAAATACCTACCAGGAAGGCAGCAAGGAAGGCATGGGGACACATTTCAGGCAAATAGGAAGTGAAAGGCATGTCCACCATTCACCAGCATAGCTTGGCTGACCCCATCTCAGGTCGACGCAGCAGCCAGGAAAAACTCTGCCCACCTAAAACCCACAGCCACTCCTGTGGCCCCAAAATGGCTTTCCCCAGCTACTGGCACCAGAACAGCATCCTGCTCCCCAGCACTGAGGCCCCAGGGTTTACTAGAAACTGAATTTACGACGCCTTCCCTTTTGATGTAGTCACTTGGAGCTGAAACCATCTAATGGCTTTCTGGTTTTCCTTTTTTTCTTTCCTTCTTTTTTTTCCCCCCCCTCCCCCCTCTGCTTTCAAAGCATGGGGCTAAATCACAGCCTATTGTTGCATGCAGACATCTGTGCTGCAGCCAGCCCCAGCAAGCCACCACACCATACTTTCCTTTTGAAGCCCTAATGGAGTTTTCTCCCGCAAACTGTCCTACTACTGTGAGACCAAGAGCTGAGGAGGTAGGAAGGGCTTAAAAGCCACCACTCCCCTCTCACCAAAGGCCCAAACATGCCAACACCCTGCCAGGAGCAAGCGCTCAGGTTGGTTTGAGATTGGTCTACCACAGGAGGCTCAGTGGTTGCTCCTACCTACAACCCCACTGAGGTGTGCAGAGGAGGATCCACACAAGCAACAAACCCCTCTTGCTGCACAGCTGGTTGGCCACTGAGTTCCTTAAACAAGGCATGAAAAAACCCCATTGTGTTGTAGGGAAGAGTTCTCCAGAGAGGTGTCCTTAAAATATCACCATAAGGATATGGGAATTCCTTCTCAATCCTTTCAGGCTCCTCTGGGAAGAGACATCAGCGTGTGGGGAATGAGTGATGAGGCAATCCATGCCCAAAGGCAAACGGGTATGGGCATGGTGGATGTAAGTGGTAGATCTTGCCCACACAAGGGAAAACAAAATCCAAATAAAGTGACAATATGACTTTAAATGGGTCCATCTGACCACCCAATACCCCTGTGCAGAAATCCTTTTGAAAGTAAATCAAGGCCATTTTAATTCAAATTAGCTGAGAAACAGAACAAATTTAATAAAGGCCATTTTAATAAGAAGGAGGCTGTTCCCAGCAGGCGTCACTGAAGCTGAGCTAATCCACTTGATCTTTCCCAAGTTCCCCCAGGTGTGTAGCCATGGAGCCAAACAGCGCCTGGGCCTCCCCCTGCCCAAGGTTAGGGCCAAGCACTCGCTGGCAGCAGAGACACTCCGATGGCTTTTGTAAGGGAAGCATGTGCCCCAGAATTAATTCTCATCATGAAACGGCCAAGAAAAGGTTAACTGGTCCTGGAAGAGAATGAAGGTCTCTTATATGAGAAGAGGCATTTGTCTTCTTAGAGGAAAAATACATTTTCTCTGGCATAAGAAATTCAGACTTGGGCTTGGTGACCCTTCTCTCAGCATGGCTCCAGCTATGAGCTCGCTGTAGAGTCTTCCCCAAGCTCTGCTTACATCCCCTCACAAACCATCCACATAGCAGCAGGACGTTTGAAAAGACAACAAAACCAAACCAGCTCCTGATTTCCCACCATGGAAGGGCAATTGGTGGTGGAGCTGGGTCCACAGGGTGCAAGAATCAGGTCACGGACCTGGGAGCAGCCAGTGAGACCCTCACAGAGCTGTCAAATTGCCATGTACAACTGGCTCCCTTTCTCAGATGCCCTTTGCCAGGAAAGGAGCATCTCCACCATGAACAAATCTCTTATTTCTGTTCTGCAATGTCATATTTTACAGTGGCCACCGTGAGCCCACAGGAACACCACAGGGGTGAAGTCAAAGCCTAGCATCAAATGAGGTACCACATCCTACTTCAAACCACCAACACAAGGGGCTTCCACATAAACTATGTGAAATATTAGTAAAGTGGTTTGTGGGAAGTTCTGCTGAGCATTTTAAAAGACACACAGAAATAGAAATGCATGCACATAGAAGTCTTACAGAAACAATTCAAACACACCAAATAGCTCCAAACTGGCTCTTTGGATAAGGAATATTGTTCATACTGGAAACCTAACCCCTTTCTGGTTTGCTGGGATATAGGCTTTACCATCAAAATGTCCCTTTTAAAGAAGGGCAGAGGAAAAAGCAGCTGCTGAAAGTAGCATAAATAAAAAGCAAAGAAAAGGCATTGGGGTTTTTGTTGGGGGTTTTGGGGGTTTTTTTTGTTTGTTTTTAAGGGAAGGACCACTCTTCTATGAAGCAATGGACTAGACTTTGGTAAAAGCTTATCAGAAAGTAAAGCTTCCTGTCCAGCAGCAACCCTTTTATACAGGAAGAAGCATTTGGGAGATCTTGCAAGAACTGAGAAGAGGAACCACATTTCATCAGCAATCCTGATCAGAAAACTCATCCCATTACCTTGCAAAACCCAAACCCAGCAACCAAACCAACCAGTGCAGCCTCAAATCCCATGCCCAGCCCTGCAACAATCAGGTCAGGAATGCCAAAACAGGAATGACAGCCCCAGCTACTGCACAACATGTCCCTGGACTGAGAATGCTTTCGTATGAGGCTCATTGAACTTTGGGGCCATGATTAGCTGCAAGCCCTGGGCTGAGAGCACAGAGCTTAAGCAGCACGTCTGGTCTTCACCACCTTATTTGAGAAACTTAACACACTGGCAGGAGCAGTGACTGAAGGTGTCCCTTAGCAGATGGCAGGTAGTCATTGCCAGGGCAGACAGCATCAGCTCTGGCAGCAAACATGGCAAAATTAGCATTTTGTGGAGTCCTGGCTGCCAGCAGCATAAAACCCAATGAGGGAGAAAGTCAACAACTGGTGCAAAACATAAGGGGCTTCAACCAGGGGACTTCTGGGCAGGAGGTACCTGCATGGCCTCACCTATCACTCCTCACCATGCTCCTTGAAGTCATTCTCCAGAAGGTCCCATTAACTCCCTGGTCCATAAGGAGTGGTTGGCTTTCATGAAATTAGCCAAAAACTCAGCCACTGAGCACGGCACATGCATTAACTTAATGTTTCAAAAACCCCAACTGCTCTGCTTCCAGGCAGATCCATCAACTGTGCAAACCCTCTCCCCAGCTCAGCCCAAACCACAAAGGCATAAGATCACCATGTCCTGCCATCACATGCTGGCTGCAGAGGTGGCAGGAGACATTAACCTCAAGATGACCATCGAGGAACCAAGCACCAGCAAGGTTAATTCTTTTCCTCTCAGTACAAGATCTGCTCCTGTTCAACTCTTACAAAAACAGCCCCAGACTGGCCTGACACTGCCAAACCTGGGAAACACATGGCTGAGGACATCTACATATGCTGGGCACCCCAGCACAGTACCGAGTTCTCACCTAGGATGAGCACAGAGTACCAAGGACACCAGCAATTACACCCTGCCTTGAAGTAGCCCAAATTAGGAGCTGGTGAAGCTGCAGCTGTAGCAGAACATTGAAAGGAAAAATCTGTAGAAACAAAGAAAAGAAATGGAAACCAATTTTGCAACTCAGATACCACTACGAGGAGCGCTCATCATCTGCTTTAATGAAGGGCCAAAGTGCAGGGCATTAGATTCAGTGTTGACACATCAAAATGAAAAGCAGGGTACAACAGGGCTTTATCAAGAGAGCCAGAAGTACAAGATGAATGGGATTGCAGCAACTCAGGAAGTTATTCAGAAGGATCCCAGAGTAATATTACACTCAGACTTCAGAGAAGCAATTAAAGAAGGCAATAAAATCCGAGGTGATAGATGGCCCTAAGAGAAGCACGTAAGATAAAGGGAAATTGTGAAAAAGAATATCTTTTTTTTTTTGTGAGAGCTACTGGAGGGTACCCAGCTCAGCTTCTGCAGCAATGGGATAAATGAGCTGCAGTCAAAATGACACAGGGAACAGCAGGGTGTCTGTGTGATGCTTTATACCTATCAGTGGCATTGCCCCATGCTCCAACACCTAACATCACAGCATCTGCAATGTGCACAGCAAAACTGGGGCTGCAGAGGAGGCTTCTGAGCATCACTGCTCCAACACGTGTTCATGATATACACAGTAAAACCTACACCCACGTAAAATGGACCCACTTAAATGCTGTAAACCAAGTCTCTAATGGGAAGGCCATTTAGATGCCAGTATTCATTCCTGGATCACTGGACCAGCCTTTTAAGGACAAATGCATCTGTACCCTTCTGATAGACACAGCGACTTACCATAAAACAAAGCAAGTAGCTAAAACTCCAGAAGAGCCATTCATTACTCTGGAAATATCTCTGCAAACAACCAACTTGTGAGTCAATCACTGTAGCTGGTGTAGAACAGCAAAGACAGAAAACCACCCAGGGTGCCGTGCTGACTGGACTGCAGATGGGGCGGGGGGACAGAGGTGCCAACCTCTAAGGTCTGCTGAAGTCAGTGTGTTCAGCAGATGATGGCACTCACCATCCTCCTGCACACACAGAGACAATAGATTTTGGAGCCCCTGGGCAGCTCCTCCCCAGTGGGGTTCAGCTGCTCCCCATCACTCACTGCCACTGTCAAAACACAGTTTGCAGGCAAAGCTGCCCCGTGTTGTGGCAAACAGCACTGTCCACCACCTACAGACCTGACGTCTCTACTGACCACACAGCCCCAGGCTGCAGCAAGCACTGCATCTCCAGGGGCTGCTCTATCAGCTTTTCAGGCTCTCAGACTCTGCCCCGGGGGTGATGCACAGAAGGGTGGAGGTGGATGCTGGAGAGTGATGGGTGCAGGTAGCTTTGCAGTGTCCATGAAACCTCCCACCACCCTGCCTGAAGCAAATGTGGCTCTTCAGCCAGACCCTGCCTTAGGTGCTCTCTCTGCAGGAGTCAGCGTTTCTCAGAGGCATCCCATTGGGAACCACTCACCATTCTTTGTACCACTCTCCTCCAGGATTAAACCCAAAGTAGACTATTGGTTATTTATGTCCCAGATATAGAACATGTAGAGATTTTCCCAGCCCAACAAGTCTCCTACAGATCCCGTGTCTCAGCTGCACCACAACAGATCCCACGGGAAGCAAACCCCAGTCCTGTCAGTTATTGTTGTTGGAGGAGAGCAGGAGTGTCCCCAGGATACCACTACAAATATTTATGTCATTCCAGAGGGGCTCTCAGCCCCTCGCCACAACCCCTGGGAGTACCATGACGTGCACAAGAGCCTGGGAAGGGGCGGCCACGACCCCCTTGCATCAGTCCCCGTTGCTCCCTGCTGCAGGCGGGCACAGAAATGTGGATCCCAGGGCAAGGGCATAACCCTCAGAGCAACGCTCGTCTTCAGCTCATTAACCACTGCAAGGCCTTCACAGGCACAAGAGAACTGGGAATTTTCTTTTCTTTTCTTTTTAAAGAAAAACCGGATAAGATCAGAGCAATAAAGCAGCAGCTAATAGCAGGGCTGTGCTCCAGCCAAGCTCTCTCCCAGAAACAGCTCTGGGATGGAGTGAGGCTCGAGGGAGCTGAGTTATTTCATCAAGTGCTCCATGTGGATGTGAAACTACAAATGGCAGATGGGAGAGTTGTACTGGGGATTTCCTGGAAAGCTGGATGGAAAAGAGAAAAGGGAAAGTGACAGAGAAATTGGGAGGATTAGGAAATTACCTAGTGATTGCAAAACTCTTTGAAGGTGGAAAGGGTGGGATAAAGCTCTGACCCAAATCCCCAAATATCCCCAAACTGTGAGATAATCACTTGCTGGACTTTGTCCAGAAATCACAGCCCCTGTCACCCACCAAGAGCAATTGCTGAAAATCCCTCTGGAAACTTCCCTATCTGCAAGACCTTGGCTCTTGGCATTTCTTTACTACTTTTAGCCCAATGGAGACAGTGGAGCTGTATCCCCTATGGAAGGAGCAATCACCTGGTGATCCCTGGGGAAGGAGGACATGTTGTACATGTGGGCTGAACTAGAGAGAGGGGCTCCTCTCACCTCATCAGCATTCCTTGATGTCCTGACCCACCCCAAACCTGCAGTGCTGCTCATCCATACATCTCTATTTGGCTGGGTGAAACCATCTATAAGGCTTGTCACAGACAAACCCCCGAGGGGCTGCAGAGCTGTCCTGGCAAAGTGACTCTCTGCTGGGGCTAAAAAAGCCAAAACTTCTTGCTGCAAGGAATAGCCAGAAGCATAAATCACACCAGCAGTGATGCTGCTGGCAGACAGGCCAAACCCAAGTAACTCTTCCAATTCTGGGATTAGTGCTGGAAATGTGAGTGCTTCCAAGACCCAGAGGTGTTTTGGTCCACAGCCCTTCCCCTGTTCCAGGCACTGCTCTGCCCTGCTGTGAAATGCTCTTCCCCTTCTTCATACTTAGAGCCTGAGGAACCACCAAGGAAGGGGCAGGGAATGCTGCTTGCAGCAAGTGTTTTATCCTCAAGGGCTTTCAGCTCACCCTGAAGTGTCACGGGTGCTCAGTACCTCTCTGAACCCCCTGCAAAGGCTGACCACACTACCCAGCAAAGCAGCTGAAATTTGGTACATGCAAACCCATGATTTTTTCTTCAAGTTGGCAACACGAGGCAAAGGCAGGGTTGCACCATCTCAGAAGACTCCATACCTACACCACCCAGTGCCACTGAGCCCTCACTAGCCAGGCTTCATGTGCTCCTCAGCTGGGCTCACTCCTCTGCCTGACCAGGGAGGTAATGGCACCATCTCCCTCCTTCTACCCTGACACTGGGGAACTTCTTCCCCTGCTTGGCTGGAGAGCACCAACAAAATGCATCCTGGCCACCTGACTTTGGTGGTCAGAGTTGAAAAATGGGTGCACCAGTTGCTTGCAGCCCCGGAACAGCGAGATGGGGTTGTAATGTCTGTTAGAGCTTCTTTCACCCATCTTGATGAATGGTGAGTGGGACTTTCCTGTCTGGCACAAGGGAACCAGGTCAGATGTGCCCATCACCCGTGGCTGGGCGATTCCTCAGCCACCAGCAGTACTCTCAACAGGGAACCCCTCCTTATTAAAATACTCAAACTCTCCTTATAAAACTGTTAATTTCTGCAAATCCACTCTGTCAGCAGACTGTTTGCTTTCTTAGTGCTCACACACATGTGAGTAAGGCTGGAGATAGATATTAAAACACCCATTTAAGCGCCCAAGTCACCCAGCTCTCCCCTCCAGCCATACCATGGCAGAGTTCCCCACCACACACTCTTCAGTGCTCAAGGTGAATAAATAAAGCTCCCACAAGGAGGCAGGGAATCAATATGCTTCCTTCATTTGTGGTAAATTATGTTCTGATTAAAAGCTAAATGAGCTGAACTCAAACGTCAATTACCATCCAAAGGCATCAATAAAATAAGTTGTTACTGTTTAATGAGGTACCTGTTTCTTCATCCATCATTTCTCTCGTGGACACTTTCTTGGCTTTATCTGAGAGGCTGCAGGGGAAGCACGTGGCAGGACAGAGAGTCCTGGGCCCTCAGCTCAGGATGGAACAATCTGCCTTTGCACTAGTACTTCTGTGCAATGACACACAGCTCCTGGCTACCAGAGCTGTGCCAGAGGGGTCCTCAGAGAAGATTCAGACTCAACAGGGCAACTACAGCCCTTGCCAGCTCTAGGAAAAGAAGCTTGGCTTCTGGGGCTCATCCTTCATCACAGGTTTTCCTAGCAATACTTCCCAACTTGTGATTCTCTGGGAGCAAGGGACAAGATCAGACAAAGTCTGCTTGACCTAAACTGCCTTTGAGACAAGGACTACATGCGAGTGGCTCTCCAATGTGCTTCTTAGGTGGCATTTTTTTGAGGGGAGCAATGAAAAACACCCAAGCACCTATGTTAAAGATGTAGGTTCTTCTTTTAGATCAAGGCAGAACTGCCAAGCCCCAGATGCTCCCACAGATTACTCCAAGAGACTACACCAACACAGGAGCGAGCCTTGCTCGTTGTGATCAATAGCCAAGCATCTCTTACAGCTCTTTCTCCCCTTCCCCCACCAGGAAGGGGAGGTCATCAAGAAGCAACACAAGAGGTGCATCTTCTCTGTCCAGCATCGATGGGAAAGTTAAGAGCCAGTGGGCATCTGTGTAATCTCCTACAGGCTTTTTTCTTTAGAGAAGACATTGAGAAGAGAAACAAGGGGGCAGGGAAGAAAAAACTGACCCAAAGAATCTGAAGATCCTTCCAAAATGCAACCACAGACTTTTCCTTCTCTTTTTGGCATTAAAACACTCAAGCTGACCTGCCCCCTTCTCTTTCCTCTTCAGCTCTGGGTTCAGCTCTGAGGTTTACTTTGGGTGCTTGGCAACTGCTGCCTATGGAGAAAAGATGAAGCCACTGTGAAATGTCTTTTCCTGCTCCTGGTTCTTTTTTTTCATCGTCTGCTCTGGCTCCAACCTGTGTGATGATGCCCATCACCGACAACTGGTGTCTCCCAAAATGCTCCTGACTTCTTGGCAGAAGAGGGGGAGCTGTACACACAGCGCTTCGCTGGCTCCTGTGGCACCTGACATTTTGGAGGCATTGCAAAAATCCATCTCCAAGCCGACAAAATCCACCCTGTGGCATTTAGGAGGGTTTGCAGATGGTTACACAGCGGTTAGGAAAGGTCGTCTTCTTATTCCTGGAGCTGAGCAAGGGGCCTGGCGATTCTGCCAGCCAGCACTGAGATTCTGGGTTTAAGCAAGCCAAAAGAGATTAAACCCAAAAAACTTTGATAAAAGTCACCCTGACCACACTGGACTTTTTTCTTTTCTTTTTTCTTTTTTTTTTTTTTTTTTTTTTTGTTGAAAGGGCTCAATCAGTTCATCCAACCACCATATGCTCAGGCAGCCTCTTTCATCCCAAATTGTGCTCCAGCACTCCAGAGGCTTTCAGATCACAGATTCTCTATTCACCCACCCGCAGATGGTATTGGTTAGGTAGCTGAGAACACAAGAAAGACTTCTTTGTCTCTCCACACTTCAGAAAGAGTTGCACATGCTGCCATGCCTTAGCCCAACCCCATTAAAAACTCAATGCTTTTTAATCCAAGGCAATGTTTTTGTACCACTGGTAACAGCATGTGCCAGGTCAGCTGTTCCCCCAAACCTCTCTCTCAACTCCCATCACAACCTGTATTGCCCTCAGAGACACAACTAGTATAAAAATCTGTAAAGAGATAACTCATTTTCATAAATAGGCCATAATTTTCATAAATTAGCCCAGGCGCCCAAGGGAGATGCTAGTTAGCCTGGAAGGGGGGGTTACCCCATCACACACTGCCTCGGAGAGGGGAAAACAAAGCAGCCCAGGGGTAAGGGCAGACAAGCCCCACAGACACATGCTCCTAACAAACAAATAAAAATAAAGTTACAGTGCCTTGCACAAAGAGGCCAGTTCATCCAACAGCCACGACACTGGTGCTGTGGAGGAATACCAATTTAGAAGCATAGAATTGTAGGGGTTGGAAGGGACCTTGAGAGCTCATGGGGTCCAACCCCCCTGCCAAAGCAGCTCCCCAGCTCATATTGCACAGGGCGGCATCCAGATGGGGCTGGAATCTCTCCAGAGAAGGAGACTCCACATCCCCTGGGCAGCCTGTCCCAGGGCTCCCTCACCCTCACTGGGGAAAAGTTCTTCCACATGTTGGTGTGGAACTTCCTGTGCTCCAACTTGCACCCATTGCCCCTTGTCCTGTCCCCACAGACACTGAAAAGGGGCTGCCCATTTCCCCCTGCATTCCATACTTAAGATACTTATAAACATTAATAAGGTCCTCCCTTTGTCTTCTTTTCTCCAGGCTGAACAGTCCCAGCTCACTCAGCCTTTCCTCAGAGGGGAGATGCTCCAGGCCCTTCATCATCTTCGTAGCCCTTCTTTGGACTCTCTCCAGGAGATCCCTGTCTTTTTTATCCCAGGGAGCCCAGAACTGGACACAATACCCCAGATGGGGCCTGACCAGGGCAGAGCAGAGGGGGAGGATCCCCTCCTTTGACCTGCTGGCCACACTCCTCCTGATGCCCCACAGGATCCCAATGGCTCTCTTAGCCATCAGGGCAAGCATCTTCTATAAGGTGCTAGTGCTTGAAATACAGTTAATTTACATGACATTTTCATGTGAGGTTTTATTTCAAGGTTGGGAAATCTCTTTCAGGGTTCCTACACCATGAAATGTGCTTAAATAAAGAGTCATCCTGCCACTTCCCTGCTGATGCTGGGGAGGTGTGGGTTTTTCACTCTCCTTCTGCAGTCCCATTTCAGACACGAAACCGGTAATTTGCCAGTAGTGATACCATCACAGCCCATCCAGACCTCACCATTATTCCCTTTTAGCCTTAATATTAAAAAAAAAGAATAATCAAACCTGCAAAGTGCAATTTTTTCTGGTTTCCAAGGCAGTGTGCTCAGCTTTAGCTCACACACAGGGGCTTTAGAGAGCATCTCTCTTCTTGCAAAGAAAGGATGAGCAGAGGGCACGACATGATAAGTTAGGAAAGAGCCAGAGCTGTCATTAGTAGGGTCTGAGCTTCACAGCCTCTACAACAGGATATTTTAACATATTGCAGATGTCTTAAATGCCCATAAAAAGTGATCTTCATACTGGGAGCAATAAAAAGAGCCATCAATACAGAATACAATTGACTTAGCTGAATCCCTATCATTCCCTTTGCTTTTCTATCAAGTATTCCGGGTTTTAGAAGGTTTAAATTCATAGATCAACTTCCTTTATGATGTTTCTTACAGCAAAAAACTAAATAATACTTTGTGTTCTCCTGGCACTGTGCATCTGGCATCTGAGTCCTTTGCAAAAAGACATGAGGAGCATTTCTCTTGCACTGCTAATAGTAAATGGGAAAGGTAAGAAACTCAGCAAAGCCAACCTGCTCACCCGACAGATTCTGCCTGTGTCCCTCAAAGTGTCATCACTTCATACCTATAATTTCAGCTCTTAGTGCTGTAAAAATGAGCATGATGTCAGAAACTTGGAATGATAATTTGAATTCAAGATCGAATAATAATGTGCATGGTGGAGGAGACTGATTACAGGTTTGGTTTGGGGATAAAGGCACCGAGTTGGTGGTCATGGTATCCTCATTATATTCATCCTGTATAAACTGAGTTTATTAATGCAGTTTTAGCCACATGTCACAGCACACAGGATAGTAAATAAGAGGAAAAATGCTCATTTTCGCTTCAATGCGGCTTCATCAGAAATAGTGTATTTCAAAAAGCCCAACACCATCTGCAAATGAAACCCTTACACCACGGGTCTGAAAGAAGGGTTAGAAATAGATTATTTCATCCAGGTCACAAAAAAAAACCCTTTTTCTTTCTATACTTTCTTGTTTTCATGGGTGACAATTAATGTAATCAAGCCCATACTGCAAACCTGATCAATTTAGAGCCCATGCAGGAAAAGACATCTGAGCTAGGGATGCAGCTAAGCATATATTCCTCGAATGACACAGAAGCAAACAAGAAAATAGACCTTCACACTATCCAGAGCCACATGGGCAAAATCCATCTTGCCTCCAGTGCCAGCACATCACCTCTCCAGCTACACCAATTTATTAGGAAGAGTTTTTAAATGCCCCCCCTAACACATTGCTGTCACTGTGTATCTTACAATACTCCTGTTATGGGTTAGCCCCAGCTGGCAGCTCATTCCTCCTCCTCCCCCTCGCTGGGATTGGGAGGAGAACTGGAAGAAAAAGGTAAAACCCATGGGTTGGGAAGGACGGTTTACTAGGACAGCAAAGGAAGAGGGAAATAACATCAACAGTACTCATAAAATAAAGCAGGTGATACACAATGCAATTTGCTCACCACCCAGAACCTGATTCTCAGCCCATCCCCAAGCAGCGATTCCTCCTCAGGGCTAGTTTCCCCCCTTATAAACTGATCGCGATGCTCTATGGTATGGAATATCCCTTTGGGTGGTGTGGGTCAGCCATCCTGGCTGTGTCCCCTCTCAGCTTCTTGTGAAAATTAACTCCATCCCAGCCAAAACCCAAGACAACTACGAATTTTGGTGAGGAAGCTGAGACCATGTTGCCTGTTGCACACAGTTTCCATGCTGATTTGTTTGCCTGTACCTCGCACTTTACATGCAAACAGGATTGGCATCTTTCACCCATCATCTTAGAGGAGCTGCAGCCTAAGAGGTCCTGGCACCAACAGGACACACATGCAAGGCTAGACTTTGGGATAGGGTTTTGTTAAGATGCTCTTCCAGCCCTCCCCCAGCCACTGACCAGCAGAAAACAGCAGGATGGGGATCAGCAAAGCCAAAATCTCATTTTGTGTTTATTTTAGGCAGGCTTCAGGAACTGGAGGAGCTTCCATGGTACATCCCCAGGCCGGTAAGAACTGGTGCAAGCAAACACCCCAATGTCACAAGGGAAAAAAGCAGCCTTTGCCCAAGGCTTCACTTTCTTCTCTCCTCTCTGCTCCACTCAGTGCTTATCCCACATTCAACAAGTTCTCAAACCAGAGGAAAGCCTGACTCACTCCCTATCACGGTCATCAGTCATCCATACACGTGGCTTTGGTCTGTGGAAAAAGAAACTGGTTTAATTTTCCAATAGTTTATGGCCAGATATTCCTGCTGGTAAAAAGAGCTGTGAATCTTTTACGGGGGCCCTTTGCTCCTTACACATTTGTGCTTTCAGCTCCTTCGCCTGGAACAACTCCCAGTGGAAACCCCAGTGTCTGCAGGACAGACACAAGGCATCAGAGTAGCTCCACCCCACACCATGCAGCTTTGCCAAAGCATTTTGTCCCCTTTCCCCATTCACAGGGACAGACAGACAGCACCCCTGGGACCAACAGCACCAGCAGCACCAAAATGACTCCTCCCCCTGGGCCCACATTTAGGAACGGGGTGGCTGTGGGCTGTGACTGAGCTGCTTTCCGAGGGACCCAGCTGGCACCTCTCCATGGGCACTGGGGCTGGAGAGAGGTTGGAAGATAAAAGGCTGCCCCAAGGTCACGGTTAGGGGAACGAAACACCTGTTCAAATGTCTTTGATCCTACGCAAACACCCCGTTGGAAAAGCATTGCTGCACGCTTTGAGAGCTTCCTGAAGAGCAAACCCACCTCTTCTTGGGCACAATAAACACCCAAGGTTTATAACAGCTGCACAAGGCAATAAATATGGAGCACAACATCTACAGGCACCATTCAATGCAACGTTCACGTGCCACAGCAGGATTTATTCCATCAGAAAGCTTCCCCACCAGCTAGCAACCCAGTGAGCTGCAGATGGAGCTGGATGGTTGCTCTCACACAGCTCTATTGGCATTTCCTGGAGGGACCCACACGGTCATGCTGCAGGCATGCCCTGGCCCCTCAAGAATGGGGTACTCAGGATACATGGGTTCAGTTGAACTGCATGATGTGGCTGTATAGGGATGGGACCAAATCCAAACACTGGTTTCCATGTGAGCTGCAACGAGTTTTCACTTGGCTCCTCCACTATAGTCACCCAAACACAAGCGCCTTAGGGAAGGCTGGGATCTCAGCAGGGTCCAGACAGACGTGACCCAGCCTTTGCATGACATACCCCAATGTCCATATGAAAGCTCACCAAATGATTTCCATACTCAGGCTCATTCAGAGTACTCCAAGCTCCTCCAGTACAAGCTACATTCCTTGCCTTGTGCTGGTTTGAATTCACTCGCTGGCATAAGCATCCCCTGAACTCTGCTGAGCTGCAGCCACAATGGAGAGCCCAGGCCAACATTTTTCTGGCCATACAGACCAGGATGTGTTTACCCAAAGCTCAGGGAAAAGATTATGCTTTTATTTTAGCTCAGAAGAGAGACCAAGGGGTCTCCTTTAAGTTAAGGATGGTATAAATAGAAGTTGAGTGGAAAGAGCAATGTACAGCCAGCCAGGGAAGTGCTCTGTCCAGGAGAAAACCCCAAGGTTAATAGGGACCAGGGTCCTGGCCCTGAGCTTTCTCCTGCTCTTGTACACTGCTGCCAAGTCTCTGACAAAGAAGCTGCGGGGATGGAAAGAGATCCGAGGGGAAAGAAGACTGGATGTTGGAAAATAACCCAGGTGACTAATGCACACAGGTTTTGGGGGACATAAAGAAAATCAGTGTCTCAGAAAAGCACCAGCAAACACTGGAATGAAACTGCTTTTCACCCAGTGTCCTGAGCTGTCAGGAAAAAAAGAAAAAGGGAAAAAAAAGAAGGCTTAAAGCACAGCCAGTGGCACCCACAGCCCAAGCAAGGCTAAGTCACAGCCCAGGAGCTGCAGCACAGTCCTGCTGTTGCTAGACTTGCTGTCACCTGCACAATCCCCGCTTTCCTCTCCAAGGCAACACCCATCAATCTCCCAGGGATGCTCCAGGGCTTAGCAACTCTCTGCGAGCCCCCGTGGATGTCCTGGTGGAGTGACTCGCTGCGGAGCAGAACATGATGATGTTTTCCTTGCTGGATTAATGCAGCTGTCACTGCTCTCATACAAGTACTTGCCACCTGCTGCAGCAGCCTCGTAAGGGACCACTGGCCCGGAGAAGCCACCCCTTACCCTGGCATCAAAGCAACTGCACGGCATGAGCCACGCAAAGGAGGAGGAGAGGACAAAGTGCATCCAACAAGCAACATCTCATGCAGGAGGAAAGCCTCAGTGCTGCATGGGCTGGGGTTATTTGGGTTTGCTATTGGCATCTTTTACCACCACAGTTTACTCAAAGCCCAAGATTCAGGATTCCCAGTTTGCATTTCCATGCTTACACTGGCACTAACTTCTTTCACAGCATTTAGTGCCAAAAAAACCCCATGCAAGGGAGACATGTGAGAGCAGGTACTGGGCAGTGGAGCAGTTCAGCGTTGCATCAGCGGCCTCGGGTTATTTTTACAAGGAGCACAGAGCACACACTTGGCTGCTGCTCACCATTAGTCTCCCAGGGCCAAGCATGGAGGAGAAACCAGCTTAGTCACAATGCTTTGGAAAAGGGTAACCTCAGAAGGGGGAATGGGGCCTCTCTGCCTGGAAACACGCCCATCCAAATAGGTTTCTCCAGTTTCCCATCTTGTTGCCCCAAGGCAGAGGAGAGAGGAAGGGATCTTACTCTCCGTAAGGAAAGGGAAAGGGATATATATTGGTATTTTTGCAGGGGTTTAATTATGCGTCAGAGGGATGTGTCTGCATCATGGGCTCATGCAGTAGGATATAGGGCATCCATCCTCAGCCTGGGGATGGAGATTTGGGTTTCTGATATCCCTGAGACATGGCTGCATGCTGCTCCATCCACTCCTTCCTCCCCAATGTCGTTTACTGAGTGCTGTGAGTTTTATGAAGCACTTCCAGAGCCAGTTTCACACTGCAGCCCAGGCAGACATACTCTGAGCATCCCCACAGCTTTTTCCCAGCAAAATGAAAGGAATCTTTAAATATTTAAAAAAGCCAATTTCCCTTATTTTGATGTAGTGGTGTAGTTTATTATTAAGTAAAACATCCAAAAAAGCAGCAGTGAATTACTCTATCCTTCATAGACTCACAGGAAATTAAAGCCCCATTACTGGCAGCAGTACAGGAGAATGGTGCCTCCAGGTCCCAGCTCGGACCCCTGCCCTATCACACCACGCACATCACACCTCTGGATGGACCCTTCCCAAGAGGAGCTTAAAAACACCACATGCAAATCAAAAGGAGGTGTGAGACAGGTAAACGCCTTGCAGTTCATCAGCAGAGATGAGAGCAGATGAGCTAGCTCAGAGTCTGCTGTATCCAGGAGGGAAAAAAAAACCCCAAAACAACCCACAAACCTCCACAGCAAAATCCAAGGATACAGACTGGAACAAGTGTGCTCTTGGCAGAAATTCAGAAGCCTAATGAGCTCACTGGGACCTGCTAGGAGATACACACATCTGTCCCAGGAACACCCCAAAAATATCTGGGGTTCACCAGGTGATCCCCAGTGGGAGCTGGGTTTTGCTCAGATGTACCCTCCCCCCCCCGAGATGTGACTGGGACATTGGCAGAGCTGGGTCCCTGCTGATCTGCACCACAGGAGATGGACCCACAAACATCAGGCACACACCCCTGCCTGGGGCATTTGCACCTCTCCTCTGTGCTCCAGGTTACGTCAGTGTATGAAGTCTTTTGTGCTGCAATGAACCTGAATGATTGATGCCATGGTGCTGCTCCAGGCAGCTTTTTCCCAAGGACAAAAAGGCATGGGAAGGGTTTAGAGGATATGGAAAGAGATCCCTGGGAATAACATGACCTGGGAGGTGGTTCCTGGTGGCCCTCAAACAGAGCTCCATCACATCTGGAAGCATCAGAGTTGAATGCAGGTTATGGGGTGGAAGAGCTTCCTTTTTGCTCAAAGCAAACTTTTTGGTAGCTTACTTGTTCCAGACAGCAAGTTCAGGGAAGCCACACAGCTCCCACACTCCCAGGGAAGCTGTTAAGATGAAGATGTCCCCATCAGGAAGCTCTGTGAACCCTCCTCTGGCCTTACTGGAAACCATCACTAAGCCTGGTGATTCACATTATTTGTCTTCAATCCAACCCTAAGCCCCGACCAGGAACATGCAGCAGTGAAGAAAAACACCACAGGAGATGAGCCTTCAGCTCCTCCACCACACTACCACCTGTATCCAAACAAGATGAAACACAGACAGAAACAACTCTTTAGGAGGAAGCCCATGTGTGGGGTTTCAGGAGGACTCGAGGGAACATCACCAACTACAGCTCCTGCTCACCCTATGGCCTGTGTGGTACTTTGCAGAAGGAAGGTATTTCCTCTGAAGGTGCAGATCCTAGATGCTTGCAACCCACTCATCTTTGATGCACGACATGTCACCATGACTATAGTGCCAAGACACACCACACCAAATTAGATCTGTGCCAGACTCCCAAAACTACAGGGAGGGAACTGCAGCACATGGGGACTAAGAGTTCAAAAATCCCCCAAGATCTAATGCCACCTAAATGTCTTGTGATCAGGGGCTGGTAGCTTTGGTCTTCTCTCTTCTTCCTCTTCCCCCAAGGCATTTTGGGAGATCAGACATTTCATACCTTTCTAAGCCCCTGCTGTCCTGCAAATCAGACACCAACAATATAGCTTATTTAAAAGAAAGCCTAGGGAAAGAAACCTTCATTATCCAGAGAGCCACTGGCCACCATGCAAAGTCATGTTTACTGTGGAAGAGAAGGGTAAGAGCCTGCCTGGGATTTTAAAAGCCCTTATGCTGCTGTAGCTGCCAGTGAGCAAACAGGGATGAGAATTTTCAAAGCCCTTGACTGTGCTCACAGAGAAACCTGCTCACATCTGAGCTCAAACAGCAGCCCATGGAGGCTGTGCCTTTTTGGGAACCTGACCTTGGAGGCCCAAGCCAAGGACTCTCTCGTCATCTGGGGTCATGATAAATATCACTCAAGGATGAGGAACAGTCTGTTACCCTTGTGAGGCAGAAAGTGTCCCTGATGGGGTAAGGCACAGAAATACAAAGTGGCAGAAAGGAGGAATAACTTGAAAAACAAAGTGCTAACATCCAAAGTACTAACAGGAGGTGAACATCACTCGATCAGCTGGAAAGCCTGATACTGTGGAATCAAACCAGCATCTCTTGGTAGAAAGACACACAGGCATGGCAGTAACTAAGAGGCTTTTCCTCTGGAACTCAGGGAGCTCCATGCTCCCATCAGAGTGGTTTCCCAAGACATCACTGTTATGGAGGGCTGATGAGACCACGGTACCTACCGGTTTAGGGCAGTGGATGTATCTAGCAAGGCTGATGATCAAGTCATGAGTGATTGGATCCACCAGGTTTCGAAAGCTGGCATATCGATAGAGGACATCATCCAGAGAGGTCGACTCCATTCCTAAATCCTGCAGAAAACAGGGTAAAGGAGCACTATGAGATGTGCTACAAAAGCCAGTGCTAGTGTGGATCTTACAATTAGCCCACATTGGTTGTCCCCATGAAGAACACAGGAAGAAAGTGGTCCCCACCACCACCCAACACAAGGAAGGGACACATGAGCATGTCACCATGGGGAAAGCTGTACTTCTGTGCTTCATCTGCTCTGCAAAGAGGTTAGAGCTGCAGGATGAACACCCTCATGCCTCTCACAAGCCATAAATCCACCAAGCCAACAGCATGCTTGCAGCAAGGTAAATCAAAGACGACTCCAGTGAACATGACAGCTTGATCAGTGTGAAACTGGAGGATAACTACAGCATAGATGGGCTCTGAGTCTGCTGTGCATGGGGAGGAAGGAATGAGCCTGAAATTCCAGCAAGGGAAGCAGAAGGAGAAATTGTGAGGGGGGGGGGGGGGGGGGGGGGGCGGGAGGAAGAGTGAAGTGCTGGACCAGATTGCCTGGGGAAGAGATGGAGGCTCTGCTGTTGGAGACTGGACAAGGATGTGTCAGAAACAGTTCGGACTGAGCTGATCCTGCCCTAGGGATGGATCACAGACCTCCTGTGGTTCCCTCCAAGACTATTTTCTAAGATTTTCAATCCTTAGACATAATAATTTGAAGAATCTTGGCAGAGACCTCATCATTATATTAAATATGTTGGTGCACAGAGACAAGGAGGGGAAGGGTTATATATAGTGTACTCCTTTTACTTCAAATATTTTATCACCACTATGCTTTGTCCCTCAGCAGCAGCTGATCAGGGGACAGGACAGCACTCCTTTCAGATAAACACATGTTGCAGTGAGGTCCACCAGCAATCCCACAGAATAACTATGCCTCCATCAAGGAGATGTGCCTCCCAGGTCTTGTCCAACACCAGAGCTCCAGGAGACTTGGGCTTATCCTACCTTATTGGGTGAGTTTGAGCAAGACATTTCTCTTTTGCTTTTTATTTCTGACAGGAATAAGGTGGTTTGTATTTCTCTTCAAAGGCCTGCTTCTACTTTTAAAGAGTGAAGCCCAGAGGCAACACACGCAAAGCACTTGGTGCTCTGGTCCTCTCCTTAGGGAAAACCAACCAGCTACAGGGATGAAATATGGGAGGGGACCCTGAGGACAAGGGGTGCTGTCAGGTGGAGCCATGGAAAGTGAAACATAAAAGTTATTTATAAGGTGCCAGTAATAGGAAGGTGCCTTTTGGCCACATGGGAGTCTCAGTCTTGCTAAGTGACTCAATAAAAACAATTTAAAAGTGTCAGACACACAGCACAGGGCTGGGACAATCTTACTCACTATCAACTGGCAAAAAGCAGTCCTCCCTGGCTCTTTATTTATAGTTTTGACTAACAACTTGTTATTTGTTGAAGATTTTGCAGAAATTTGTGCCACAAGGACATCAGAGCATCTTGTGAACACAAATTGCACTTATCACCCCCAAGTCCTGACACTCAGCAGCGATACATGCAAAAGGAAGGCATGGCATAGAAGCATTATCTCCCTTACAGAGCTGGGCAGAGCAGCTTGGTGAGATGTTAAGTCCTGCAGATGTGAGAACAGACTCCACCTCGAACCTGTGCTACAGCCAAAGCACTGCAGCTCCCAGCCCTTGCAGTTCAAACAGTTTTTGTGATTAAACAAGAAGTAGTGTGGTAGGATTGTAGGAAATAAAAAGTCAACACAGCAGTAAGAAAGCAGCTTTACATGGGCAGAAACTTAATTAATTAAAGAATAAAAGATAAAGAAGATAATCACAGACCTGTGTAACTAACCCCTGTGTACATGTATGTTCGGATTGAGACCATACAGAAAAATAGAAATACAATTCAGGAGCTTCAGTCATCAAAAATTCATGATCCTTGTCAGTCCCAGGCCACAGACAGGGATGGAAATATGTGGCTGAGGGTGGGGACTGTCCCCTAAATCCTGGCAACACTTTGCAATTCAGTCAGCTTGTGTGGGGTGTGTGGGTGTTTGAAAAGCCCTCAGCCAACCGTCCCCTGGCTGATGCCCCCCAAGTTTGGCTGCTCCAGGGTCACAGCCTGCAGCTCACTATTGCCAGCCACACATGCAATTTATTAATAATTTCTGTCCAAAACTTCCCTGTATCCTGCCCCTAATGTTTTAATACAGCAAATACAAGCCAAAACCACCTTGGCACCCTGCGATAAATTGGAGAATTTCCTGAGCTCAGAGATGCTGCATCCCCAGTGAAGCACCTATTCCATTTTAAGGTGCTGGCTCTAGGAGTCAGTGGGTGCAATTACAGCTCATGTCATAAAAGGTGGCAAGTCTGCAGCGTACTGGTTTCTTTTAGAGGCATCACAACACCACCAACTGAGTGAACACTGGCTTTGGTGATGCTTTGACTGCAAGCACCATTTGGTAGCAATAAACCAAGGCAGTTAAAAATTCCACCTGTGTGGAACTCTCCTCCCTTGCCAGGAGCACAAAAAAGGCCCAAAATAACAAACCCAACTGGTCAATGCAGACACTGGTAGCAAATATACTTCATTTGAATAAAATAGCAGCTGAACCGATTTATGATCTATTCCCTGGCTTCTGCCAAGTTGGCACTTAAATTAAAAAAGAATTAATTAACTTCAGTGTTGAGATCAGGAGCTAAGATGAGGGTATGCACTGTGTTCCCCAGGAGCAGCACTGTGACAGCCAGGCCAGCCCACCAAGGCTGCTCCAGCTTGGTTGGGTTTAATCAGGCCAGAAAAAAAACTATTCCTTTGTTCAAGACCACCTTCTTCCTCATATATTCTGCCACCACATAGAGAGTGGTGAGGGGCTGGAACAGGCTGCCCAGAGAGGGGGTGGGTGCCCCATCCCTGGAGGTGTTCAAGGCCAGGTTGGATGGGGCCCTGGGCAACCTTGTGCAGATCCTGGCCTGGAGGTTGGTGGCCCTGCCTATGACAGGGGGTTGGAGCTCTGTGATCCTTGGGGTCCCTTCCAACCCATTCCATTCTATGATTTTATGATCCACGGGCAACTGTGCAGAACCACGTGGGTTCAGGAGCTTGGGCTCCTTTGCAAGAGGGGAAAAAAAGGGAGAAATAGAAATTGTGCAGATAATGTAGGGCAAGGAGGTCCTCAAAACAATTTCCTGCGCTTTCAGGACGAGAAACACCTCTCCTAACAGCAGTGTAGATGTTATTCCCAGACTGGTAGAGCTCAACATTAGGGTTAAGCAAACATCAAGTAAAAGCTGGGTTTGGTCCACGGTCATATGGCATCGTTGGCAAATGCCATGCAGTACCAAAGGAGTTAGTTTTGGTGGCTTGGTAGAAGTAATCCTGCACACACAGGTCTCAACACACGGATTAAACCAGGTTTAGCATCATGCCACTTCTCTTTAAGCATCTCAAAACTCTGACAGTTTTCTCCTAAGCAAAATTAAAACACAGAACCAATAAATCAGAGAATTTTTCTTCCTGTGTCTCTTAGGAGAGGTTACATTTTTCACATGAAGTATTCCCTCTTCCCTCCTGGTACACATTTTTATGCACAGATGTCTTTCTCAGCTGCTCCCTAAATCTCTCTGCCACACCAGCATTGTCTCTTTTCCACCACATGTAATATTTTAAAGCCACTCAAGGCCGAAACTTGTTCAAGGCCAAGTGATGAGCTCATCTGCAATTTAATAACTTAACACCAGTTCATGCTGTCAGCAGCAAATCACGAATCACTAGCTTTGGAGAAAACGCCCAGCATCTGGCTCAAGTCACTTGGGCTATTTTTTTCCAGCACATTCCCTTTTCCCAGGGGATCTTTACCTGGATAGCAAGTACAACTTCCAATAGGTAGGGCATAAGGGTTTAAAATTTCAGTATTTATGAGGTGGGCAGGACCATGGCTTTCTTGGCACAGGCTGGAGGGGTGTTTTTCTAGTGTGCACCCAAAGTCCTGCAGCGCTGAGATGGTTTGGGAAGGTTTCCACATGTCCATCAGGAGAAGGAGAATGTCCCTGCACCCCTGAGCCGCCTCAAGCCCTGACATCCCCACAGGCATGGGTAGGAGGAAACCAAGAGGACGTTTCAGAGCAGCACATGTGGCAGCACATCTTCCCCTATGAGGCAGTCAGCGCTCACGCCCAACAGAAGCGCCTGAACGCGACCCAAAGGCTGCAAGGGGATAGCAAAGCGCCAGGGAAGAAGCCGCTGACCTGATGTTAGGCAGCTCCCTGCAACTTGAGTTGCTGCCCCTGACTCAGTCTTCCCATGTGCCTACTGCTGAGCACGTCAGCTGAAGGCCTGCTTTGCCAGGCAAGACCAAGGAGCAGGGAGGGGAGATCACTTTGAGACTCAGTAGAAAAGCACGAATCTTGCTCAATTCCCTTTGCTGCCCATCCTCCCTGCTGCCAGCAGACTTCCAGTAGAAAAAAAGTAATGCCTCCCTCCATGGCAGCCAGCAATAGAAACTTCCCAGCTACAGCCATGAGAGAGGTTAAGAGAACCTAATTATTTTGGTAAAACACCCAGCCAGGTCCAGTCACAGTCAGTCCCGCAGTGCCACAGAGACGGTGACATGCCTGATGCTTTCCTCAACCCAGGTCCCTTCTGCAAGTAACAACCACAGAAACAGCCCTTCCAGCTCAAAACCAGCCCAAACTCAGAGTTCCCCATTGACTTCCCCAGACCAACACTACCCAAGCGATGCCGTTTTCCCAGTGAATAAGGAAAAACAAACAGAAGGCATTTGGGAACAGTGCCCCCACAGCTTATCTTTCCCTACTGCTTGGTAAAACAACTTATCCCCCTTCTACTACCTGTCAAAAACACGCAGTGCAATAGCTAACAGTCGAACAACTGGCTTTTGAAGCTCCAATTTGTGCTTCCTGAGACGCAGCATCGTGTAATACTCTCCCAAGCCACAAGGAGCCATAAACAACGGAAGTCAATCCCATTTTCGCTTATTAAACAATTTATCACTGCAAATTGAATTGCAATTAGAGGCAAATTTAGCAGGTCTATGTGAGAAGTCATATGATAAAGCAGGTTATGCTGGTGCTGCTTTCATTAACGCAGAGCGAATGCAGTTACCGGCTGCCCAAATGAGGTTACTGTGTAAAATATCACCCCAAGCTCTTGCAATCACATAAATATCCTGGTAGTTGCTATTTTGGCCAGCACCTCTTCCAAAAACTGGTTCTTACTTCCACTAATAGCCAGGGCAGCATAATGAATTCCCAAGCAGAGAGGCTGGTATTATAAACAAGGGTCAGGCATGAAGGAAGAGAAGGATTAATATTGCAGGCAATCAATCATCTGCGGCAACTTATCTGGGAGAAATGACTTCACGAGGTGAGCATTAGCAATGCAGTGATTAAGGTCAGCTCAGAGAGAGACAAGCATGTGAGATGTGACTCAACAGCAAGCACACTGTGGGTTGCTCAAAGGCGACGGGGTTGGTTTTCTTGGCGGAGGGTGTATTTAGATGCTCAATCCCCACGCCTTGCAAAGTACCCCCTTGAAAACAAGCAGGCAAAACATTTCTTGCTTTGATCTTTAGGATATTCAACTCCACCACAAATCCTCCAATATCTGGTTGACTTATGAGGTTAGTAAGCCACCATAAAACTTGGTATTTATGGATTTGCCAGCTGCAATCGGTCACGGCTGGCCACAAGGTCTAGGATCAGTCTCCACCTCTTTTGCACACGATAAGCCCTTCAGCATTTGTTTCACAGCTAAGACCTTTGGTGCTGCTTTGCTTTCCTATGAGATAAGGCCATGCAATGTGGAAGTGCACCGCTGGAAAGACTATCTGCCTGATGCATTTGCTGCAGCCTAACAGCTCCAGTCATCTACATACAGCCCCTATAGACGATGTGTCTGTATGTTGCAATAAGGTGTGTTTTACACATCCTATAAACAGCTTAATTCTTAACTGGGCATCCTAAGGAAATAAGGCTGAAATGGTCATGGTGTCCACTCACCTCCTCTTTCCCAAACAGCTTTTTAACACAGGAACCAATTTCACAGGTTGAGAGAGGAGTGAAGCATCTGGAAGGTAATGATGTTCCAATTGGGTTTGGGGAAAAAACACCTCAGCAATGCAAAGATGCACCTTCGAGAGGGCAGGCAGCACTTGGCAGCCACGTGTGGCTCAGCCGTGACCAGGCAGCCGGCGGTAGGACTGGTATGTCTGGATGAGGCACTCTGGGAACCTCCAAACAAGCCAGCAATTGCTGCTGCAAATTTCTACATCTAACCCACCAGAATGGTGCAAAAAAAGTGTTCAAATATGTGGGATGTTTTCTATTTAAGAGAGCTAATATTGGTTTGGAACCAACGATTGCTCATTCAAGCCTCCAGTGAGGTTGCAGTTAGAGAAGAGACTCAATGTTTTGGGGAAGAAGTAAGCATTTCCCTGGCAGACTGACTCAAATAATAAATGGTGGCAGTTTGAACCCCCTCCAGGAGGCTGGAATTATAGAAACTCAGAGAGATGGATTAATGGGCAGGGATATGATGCCGCCATCCAGATAATAAACAACTGCAAAGAAAAGATTTGTAGAAGAATGCACTGCGTTTATTTTAATCTGGGAGACAAATGCAATTACCCCAATTGGAGTTTGGCCAGACCACAGCTAACAGACTTCTTCAGAAAAGGGCCTGTGGATATTTAATGAGAAGACATAGCCTCAGCTACCCATCCCATCTTGACTTACAGAGCCACTGGGATCCCAGCAGAGAAAAAGCTTGGGAACACCTTCTGGGGAAGGTGACTCTGGGATTTGCTTTGAACAATTCAAACAAATTAAAATTGCCCATCACTGCCTTTAACACAAGTGTTTGTCTTAAACTGACAAAATATTATTCACGCATCCCTTGTAGACCTGCCTGCATCTTGGTTTCCTGTCCAACCCAGTGTGTCAGGCTGGGGTCATGGATGGGTCTCCAAAACAAGCCAGGATCCTGCTGGCCACACAGAGCCTGCACCACATGGCTTCCAGTGGGACTTATCCTTTATTCCTCCAGCTCCCTAGATGGAGGAGTGGCAGCAGCAACCTCAGCCCTACAGCGCAAGAGCATCTTTTTCTCTGCACCAGAACACTGCCAGGCAGAGTGATCCCTCATGGTTTTTCTTCTGCAAAGGAAAGACAGGAGGCAAAAAAAGCTGAGGATCTAAGGGCAAGACCTGGAGGAGGCTGTGAGCAAACACACCAGTCTCTCAGGTTTATTGACAGCTGAGTGCAAGCACCACAGGGCCACTCTCAAGGCCTCCTCACCTCCTGCTAGCCAACTACACATTACATGGGTAAAATCCAAAGAAAAAGGTTAATGCATCAACCCTGCAAGACACCCACCCTATTAACTCTGCTCTTGCTCCCATTAACAACTCCATGGTGAAGCATTAAAAGGAAATATGACAAATTTAATCAAGCATCTGCCATTTCCATCCTCATGTGTCTGCTCAAAGAGCTTTCTGGAGCAACCCAGATGTCAACTGGAGCATCCAAACCACAGGTCAGAAGCAGAACTTCAATTTATCATCCTTTTTGCTCTGTGACTGGTGCTTTTGACTATTAAAGGCAGTAGGGGTCACACAGGGACTCCTGCCCTAGCACAGGTCAGTGGCAGCTCCCCAGGATAAAGGCTATGCAGCTCTCACCCTGCCTCCCCACGTGCAAAAGCCTACTTCTTTTTCCCCTTGAAAGAAAAAAATATCTCCAAGTTCTCTGCCAGAAAACGCACTTACAGGACAGGGCACATCTCATCTCCTGTCAGGTAAGGATCCAGGCTTGTCACCTAAGCTCAGTCTACAGTCAGTTCCTATGAAGATGATGATTCATCCTATTCTAAAGCCAGCTGGGCTGAGTCAGTCTCTGGATGTGGCTGTCTCTACCAGTTATCTGCCAAGAAAAGCCCCTCTAATTAGCTTATCCTAGACATTTAATGTTTAGGCAACTGGAGCAGGAAAATCCCACTCACACTGCTCTCACCTTGGTTTTCCAGCACAGCAAGCACAGAGCTCTGCGTGGCTTTTGTACCCACTCTTCCAGCCAAAGAACAGCCCCATCTGTTTCACAGCTGATCATCCATCAATACTAGTTAGGTTTTTAAGTCTTGCGTGAGGCCCCTGCTGTTGTGCTGGAGGTATCTGGGAGCTCAAACAATTCTGGTCCTTACAAGGTGACAGTAGATGCCTTATGGGCACTGGAGACTTTGATTTGTGCGTGCAGATACGGCACCACATGTTCCCATGCACTGAGCAGTCACGCACGTCTTCATAGTGAGTATTTACAGGAACACACACCAAAAAAAAGGCAGAACTGAGATCCTTGTGGGAAAGGGGAAGAGGTTTCCAAATAGAAGACGACACTGTCAGAAGGGGAGGAATCACTTGCTTTCATAATTTCCACTGCCTGTTGGAGACAGCCCTGATGTCTGGGCACACAATAAGCCAGCGATTCCTGATACAAGAGCAGCATTCACAATCACACATCTTTCCCTGTTTGAAATTACAGACAGCTCTCCCTGTGCACACCACAACTGACAGGAGTTCTTGGAGTGACACTGAGTCTATAAGCACTTCATGCAATCTGCTCCTTATCCCTCACCTGCACAAACTGAATGTCATTAACACTAATGAGCCAAACACCCTGGCTTTACACATCCCTCTGCCAAGGGAAAAAAAAAAGTCAAAAAAATCTTGACTTAGATGGCCCAACCTTAATAATGAATCAAACAGGCAACAGGGCTTGAGCAACTGTGCTGTCTGTCCATCCTTCCACCCCTCTGTACTTGCCCAGGTAACTGTGTCAGCCACTAAATTATGGGAAAGGGGCAAAAGTAATTAAGGTCCTGTAAGTTTTGGGGAATCAGCATTGGGGGAAGGAAGAGACCGCGGTAAGGGAAGGACCAGAACTTGGCTGTGGTACACTCCACACAGCAGCAGATGGATGGACAGGAGGACAGATGGTCTGCAGCTGGGACAGATGGTCCACAGCTGCCATCGGGGTTGCCCAGTGCTGAGACCACAAGGAGGACACTGGGAGAAGCTGGATTTTCCTAGACCTGAGGTTTGCCTGGTGTGATAGACAACCAAGATCAGTCTGCGGGAAAGCCAGCCTCAGCTAGCCCTGTACTGGGCACCATCCTCTTTTCTAAACAGACAGGAGAAGAGGATTCCTCACCTCTCACTACACCCTGCTGTGATCCAGCCACTGTCTCCAAGTTGCCCTGACTTCACAGAACAGCACAGCACGAGCTGCCTGGCTCTGGCATCAGTTGTGTCAAACCCGCCCCCAGTTAGCGGGAAAGCGGGATTTAATGCCTTGGCCCACTTGAGCCCCGTCCCCAGCAGCTGCCACCATGAGAGGAGCAGCAGGTCAGGACGGGTCTCCTTCTGATGTACAGCAGTGCAATCCTGCCAGCTGGGTGAAAAGCCCTCTCTGAGCACAGCGTATCCAGTTGCTCCAGGAGAAGGCAAACCCACCGCAGCCAAGGACAGGAGCAACTGCAAATCGCGGCTGGAAAGTCACGTTTGCTCTTCTACCCATTCAAAGCGTCACTTCCTGCAGATCTCCCCGCTTCTCCTCATCCAGCTGTTGCAACCCAGGGACGGGAAAAGAAACCTGATGATTTCAGGGGATCAGTCAGGTCTGTGTTAGTAGTGCTGCCAAAAATGCTGGGATGGGGATTATCCACACCTATGTGATACAGGGGGTTGTGGTGAACAAATCTGCCAGGCTGTGAGCATGCATGTGAGTCAGTGGGAAACACTCCCACATCATCCCCAAGTACTGGAAATCGCAGACACATCACACTGAACCTGCAGCATCAATAATGATGTTACTATATCACTGGGAAGCCTCCTGGACCCGCCCCCAGTGCCCAAAAGTAATCAATCTGTTACCGCACGTACAATAAGACCTTGCAATCCAATAACTGCTACCTAAAACCTGGTTTCACTTCCAAGCCCTGGGTTGATTATTATTGCATTAGCTATGGAGGGATGTATTGTAACTGCTTGGAGAATGCTAAGCTCTACTTCAAAGGGACTGAATTTCAGCGGTGGGAGACTACACAAACGCTTCGACAATTACTTTGGGATCCTTCAAAGCAGATAGGTGCTAGAATAAAACCTAAGATCTTATTGATACAGGTGTTATTAAAAATGAGCGTCAGTGACTCCTCAACAGAGCTCTTTTCCAGAGTAGGTTATTTAAGAGAAGTAATTCAAGACATCTTTGAGAGGGAGAAATACTCAATTAACTCTTTTAACCGGCTGCCACGGAATAATGTGAAAGTTACAAAAAGATCATTTAAATGAACACACTGAAGCAAAAACGTATCAAGCCTTTCCTTTTGTACCATTTAGATTACTGCAGGAGCCTGAGTCAGAGCAGCACAGGGATGGAAATGGGTTTGGATAGCTTGTGGCAAGAGCCAGACACCGCAGCATCCACTGCTGGCATCACCCAAAGCCCACTACATATTGCCATGCTCTTGGGCTGCCATTGGTACCTCTGGACAGCAAACACATGGCTGAACCACAAAATCAACAAGAACTGTGCCCCAACAGGCAAGGCAATGGGTATGCTCCTCTCCCATCTTAGCCCGAGCACCTTCTCCTTTAGCTGGGCACTGATGGGTCCCTCACACAGGAAGAGAAACAAGAGCATGTGCGGCGTGTCCTGCAACAAGCACAGCGCTGCTCCCCCTCCCCAGGCACCCCACGTTGGTCCTGCTACTGCCCTGAGGCTTCGTGCCCTCCCTCATTCCTCCCAAAACCAGAGTTCTGTCTCTTCACCCCCCATTCAACAGTGCACCCAACAAACAGCGCTGGTATCTCCATGCTGACCAGGTCTAAGCACCAACTGCCTGAAAGCAGCTGAAGGAGAAATCTTGATTCCCTGATCCAGCCCAGGTCTTCTCATCTCAGTCTTGGTTTGCAGGCACACGAACATTTTAAATCTGGGTGTTTTCTACCAGCAAACAGAGCAGAAACCCTTTACAGCTACCTCACTTAGCACAATAATCTGACTATGTATCACTGCAAGAAGACACATATTAGAGATTTGTACTGTAAAATCTTACAGGAGAAGAAGATATTACTAGATTTTAGCTCAAAGCAAGAGATGACAAAATAGGGTTGAACTTGACATTGAAATAAACCCTCCCTGCTCCTTTTCAGCATTAAGACTCATCCAGAGTTAACAACAGCCTAGTCCCTATCAGGGATGAAGCCTCTTTCTACACTTGGTATCTTCTCAGTGGTTGAAAGTGGCTTCCAGCAAAGGAGCAAAACAAACAAATCCCACAGCACCAAACTCATTCTCTTACTTAAGACAGAGCAACAGGAATGGAATAAAAATAAAGGTTTTCACAGCTTCTAACGCCTTGCCAAGGCGGCCAGCATCCTACAAGTAATTAATATGGACAACATGAATTTCAATTCTTTCATTTGCAAATCCAGCATCACAGTTAATCTCAAGCACGGACAAAGTCCGTTAATAAAGCAGATTCATGTAATGGGATTCAAAGCAATGGCAAATCAATACAGAACACGCTTGTGTGCTAGAATAATCTATGCTTCGCATAATAATCACTGTAATGATGTGTATTTATATGGAGACACATTCAAGACCAGCCCAGGCTGCCTAATGAGCTTGGCGGGGTCTGTTTCTCCTGTGGCCGGCACTGGGAATGAATGGCTGCTGAAGAACTACCCAGCAGCAAACCTGTGCACAAAGCAGGGAGAATAAACCAGGGAGGATGCTGTTTAACACAGAGGGCTGGTTCTCCTCACTTCACCCAAAAAAAAAGAGAAAAGTTATGTAGTTATGTAACAGACACACTGTAGAATGAGCCACGTCCAGCCTAGGGAAAAGTAGGGGTATCACCTCCTTTTCCAATTAACTCATAATCAAGCCTGTGAAACTCCTTCTTTGCAGGAGCTGTGCCTAAAAGCATGAGACACCACGGTGATACACAACACGAGAGCCCTGTTCTCTGGGAGATGCCTTCCCCTGAAGCCCACCAGCTGCTGGTGGAACCTCTCCCCTGTCCTCTACTAAAGGCTCCGCAGTGACACAGCGACCCCAGCTCATCCCCTCTTTCACTTAACCACTGCCCCACTCATCATCTGTGATGCTCAGACCCCTTGTGAGGTACGTGCAGAGTCGTTGCCTGAACAAACCAGAGAAACAGAGCATGAGCAAGCTCAACCCACACCCCCAGACTCACACACACTGCTGCCTTCTGCCTTTAATGACCACATTTGCCAGCACCTTTAGTTGGGAGGCCACGGTTCTGCTCTCCTCCTTCTCCTTTGAGATATCTTATCTCATGCTTGCCAAGTCAGAAAACCACTTAAATACCTGATTAACTGCAAGCACATGTTTAAGTCCCACTGAAGCCAAAGGGCTTTGATTAGCAGAGCACTTAAATCAGATTTTTGCTGAGCAAAACTTCTCTGCCTCTGCCCTCTCCACACCAGCCCCTTCACTGCAGCACAGGGTACAACCTGAGGAGCGTTGGCCAGGACAAGCCACGGCCACCAGCTTGCCAGAGTGAAATGCAGCCCGAGATGAGCAGAAAAGCATGTAGCACAAAAGCAGGCTGGAGGCCCTGGAGACACAGGGAATTTGCAGGCTGGGCTGGGCTGAGAAGCGCTCTGCCCTGTGAGAGCCACTGCACTGACTCGCCAGCAAACATTTCCAGTAAGTGCTGTTAAGATCCTCCTCTTCATTTCACCACACACTGAAGAAGGGATGAGGGTGGTGGCTACGAGGGATGAGACAGATTAACCCACACATGGCCAGAGACCCCTGCACTTGGCCAAGAACTGAAATTCATCCCGGGTTCCTTTCGTGGTGATGAACAGACACAGAAGATGAGCAGCCTCTCTGCTGTGTTCCATGCCTCTTGCCCTGTTTGCAGGCTCTGGGACCTCTGCTAGGGGGAAGAGGTGCTCTCTGCACCCTCAAACCCACAGCAGCACCCCCAAGCCAGGCAGGCTGGGGGGAAGCAGGGAGAAGCAAACACATCCCCTCCTGCCTCCTACTTGGAAAGGCAACAGTGAATCTTGTACAGCAATAAAAGGTGTCAAAGTCCATCCCCTCCACAATTAAAGATGGAAACACTTCTGCTTTGTTTCACTGTCAGGGCCATCTTTGATTTCCCAGAGAAGACACTGGCAGTGTGCACCAAATGAACTTGGGGTGACCTCGACAGAAAACATACCTTTGCCCAGGAAGTTCCTGTGAAGGAAATTCAGCACGTGATGGTTTTAGGGTGGAGCGATGCCTTCTGGATGATGGCACCCTGTGAGCTGACACTCGTGTGATGACCACCTCCTGCTCACTTTGCAGGAGGCAGACTCATTGAAAGTCTGCTGCTTGCACTGCTGAGTCACACTGGAGCTTGTGCACTTCCAGCTGATGCAGTGCAGGCTTCAGTACAGGTTTTTACTTCTTGCAGGAGTTTCCTTCCTCCTGATTATGAGTTTCCTTCCACTAGTAGCTTCTACCCTACCTCCACTGTTAGGATCTGAGATAAGGACTGAAAGGACCACCAGTCGGTCCCAGTAACAAGGTAGAAGGCAGCTCTAGAAGAGGGTTACAGTGGGATCGTAATTCCTGTGTCAGCTCCTGTTCTGCCTTCACGTCCATGGGAGTTTGGCTGTGCTCCAGGCACCCAGGGTGAAAGCCTGCACTTGTGTAGCTGGTTCTCACGAGTTCAGTATGGTCAGAGAGCCCAAGACACAAGAATGAAGTGGTGTCAGCAGTGAGCTGTGGCTCACAGTGCTCCGTTTTGCTGCACCAAGTGAGGTCTGCCATGCCCTTCGTGTGTCTCTTCCTCCTCCACCTGGGGCTGATCTGCATCTCCCAAACACTCAGCTCTACACAAATAGGTTCCCTCTTGAGGAAGGCAGAACCTTGGCACCAGCAGAGAGTCACTGTTTGCACAGAACAGGCACCACTGACTCCACCACGAGATATCCTGTCTGGAACCTGCCAAAGCAGAAGTTTCAACTGAAGGATGGAGGTGCCCAACAGGCTCCAGGTGTTTGCTGGGCTATTTCCCTATTTCCTTACAATGTGATACCACCCCAGGAAGCGTCCCCAGCCAGAAGTAGAGGCCAGAAATGCCAACAGTAACAGAGTACCCTGCTAATCCCTCGTCCTTCTCTGCGGGTGGTTGAGCCTTCCCGTGAAAACTAAACTAGACCCCACGAAATGCTATGGCCAAATAATATTTCCACAGGTGCTAGAACAGCCTTTGGCTTGAAATTCTCACCACAGCTCTGGCATTACAAGCCAGGAACATTTCTTTTCCAACTTCAAAATAGCCAACACTAATATTTTTGACCACCAGTTTTTCCTGAAGTCAAGAAAGAAGAACGCCCGAAGCTTTCAGGGTGCAGGACCAACTTCTTAATACCATTTTCCAGATACGACTGCAGGGCTGAATAAGTGCTGAAACCTGATGCAAGACAACGAGCTGAGCAAGAGCTAAGCCAGGATGAGCTCATTGTGCAGCCCTATGCGATGCAGAGCCAAGCTTTCCCTTCCCTGCTATGATCCCACCGAGACGTCCACAACCCTGGCCTGAAATTCTTCAACTGGCCATGAAACAGCTGATTCCAATATCAAGACAGCACTGAGACATGACTAATAGAGTCACTGGGCTGGTTTCCAAGTGTAGAAGCAACTGGCCCATGGTGAACCAGACACCTACAGCCTCACACACAAGATGTGGGTAAACCACGGCACTCGCAATGGGCCGGAGAGGCATTTCACACACAGTAACACCAAACGAGTCTTGAGACCTTCTTGCCCCCAAGAAACACCAGGGAATCATGCTTAAGGGAAGACTCCTTTCCGTGACATTAAACAAGAAGAAAATAAACGTGTTTCTCTCTGAAGATACCACAGGCTGAGCCAAATCAGAAGTAGAGAAGGTTCAAAACACCTACTTCTGAGTGCCACGGGCTGACAAGCAGGCTCAGTTTGCGTTATCGCTTTCCTTTTTTCCCCTTATCTTTCCTGACATGCATGTTCAGAAAGAGATAACCAGCAGGTGCCCCCAGCTCTCCTCATGGCTCTGTCACCTCCAGACACCAGAGTCCCTGGGACTCTCCCTGCTCCAGCAGACTCTCCCCTTCCCCTTTGCTAAAGGGATGCTCAGATCTTCCTGCACCTCCATCCCCTCTACAAAGCAAGTGGGATGGATGCATGATGTGGGTTTGAAGGGATGGTGAAAGCAAAGACTGCAAAGTTCCCAGATGCTGCAAGAAGGGACCCACGAGACCCCACCTGCCTTGCTTTCTGAGTGTGATACACCTTTGCTCTTCTTCTATTAGAGCTCAGCCCTTGCAAACCCTTTTGGCCAAGGTGACTACACCCAAAAAACAGCTCCTTTTGTTTCACCGAGGGCTTTCTGCCAATCTCTGCTCAGGGCTGAGCACAGCCCAGTGTCAGACAGCAAAGTCACATCTCTCCCCACACTTGCTGCTGTGAGCTTCCCCCATATCACTGCCCCATTCCACACTTACTTAGCTGCCCTAAGAGTGGAAGCTGGGTCAGGCCAAAGCAGCACGTGAACTGCACACACACATACACACAGAGAATTTCATAACCCCCAGGTCCTACTCCAGGACCCAACCACAACTCCAAATTTTCCTCCTCCCCCCCCCCCCCCCCTTTTGCTTAGTGTAATTCACTCCATCTACCTAGCAGCACAGCCTGGAGCACCTGAGCTGCAAGTCAGCCCTGCAGCAGCATCCCACCAGCTCACAACAGGTCAATCACAGGTGAAGTATCTGGAGATGGAACCTGGTCAGCCTTGGGTCCCACCAGGACTTTGCATGTGGTGCTCAACAGCAAGATGTCAATGCTACCTCCTGCAATCAGTGGAGGTGGCACTGTGAAGTGACCTCAACCCGCAGAACGGCCTGTTCTTTATTCCCACTTTTGGGATTATTTCAGGATTCTGTATTTTTGCTCCAGCACTGTCTCCTCAGAAGGGAGGTCACATAAGCAAACACAAGTCCCTCTAGAAAAGACAGCTGATTTACACGATGTGGCAACACTAAAAGAGAATTTTTTAGAAATGGCTTGCAGGAGAGGAGTTCAGCTTATTCATTTCCTTTGTGTTGGTGGAGAATAGCAGCTGATGGGAAGGAGATGAAAGCACCCCAAGCAGAGATTTCTTACCACATTTCAGGGAGTTAATATCATCAGAAAACTGCTTTACATCTGTTTGAACAGGGATGGAGCAGTTCCCCGGAGCCAAACCTTGCGCTGGTGCAGACGGGCTGAGCCTGTCGCTTGCCCCGTGCCAAATTCTCCACCCTCCTCCTCTGGACAGCAACAGGGCAGGAAGGAAAACAGAAGGAAGGCCAACCAGCCCCAAGCCACGCATGGAGAGCATGCAGGACCTTTTCTTGCAGTTCAGCATATCCACCTAACGACCAGTGTGCGTTCTGGAAAGTGAACTCATGGTAGAGTTACAGCAGCTGTTCCCCATGTGGGACAGCGACCTGCTGTGCTGGCTGCTGCGCACACACACACACACACACACACACACACACACACACACACACAGTCCCCTGTTGCTTACGACGTGCCCATCCTAAAAGCTGGGACACGATGGAGTCCTAGCAGCTCTCAGCACTGCTGACACCCTCATCCTAAAGCAATAAGGGAAGAGAGAAGAAATGCCTCCTCTGGCATTCATCCATGGAAAGGTCTGGAATTTTATACTCAAAAAGGAGATGTCAGAAAGCAGATGTTGTGCGCACAGAGTTCAAAGACACCTTTTTCCCCTGCTTAAGCCAAAGCAGTGAAATAACTCAGCTGAATACTAAAAGCATGCTTGCACTAGCAAGTCCCAGGGAAGAGGAGCTTTCCCTAAAGTGAATCCCTGCACACCCTGATGGGAGCAGTTCCCACATTCACTCCTTTATGCAGGGACACTGCGACACAGAGGAACTTAGCAAAGACAGAGTCCCCGGGGCTACACCACCCTGTGAGGACCTGCACATTCAACACAGCATCATCCCTCGTTTTGGTCAGAAACTGGGCTTTCACCTATGTCCATCAAGCACTTACTTGGGTTGGGGTCATTCCCAAGCCCATTACCATGCAGACATCACAGCCTCATCACAAACACCACCACAGAGTCGCAGAAGGACCCTGTCTGCATCGCCCACGCTGGCGATGCTCAGTGGTTTAAGGGCACTTAGGTACTTGGTTGAGAGCTACACTTGTGATGTGAAGAGAGGATGAAAAGCACAGCCTCATGCTCAGTGAGAGCAGGAGGAAAGGGCAGCAGGCACTGCTCCATACCTGCAATGAACAGCGCTGTGCCCAACACTCTTCACTCCCCTCCAAAGCTATCAAGAGCAGCCTGCTGTTCAGACCAGCTCTGTAAATTGCAGCCCTCCACTGGGCAGGCAGCCTGCAATTCCCATTAGATGGCCTGACGGGTTGGTAATGGCACACATAATAATATATTGATTTTGTCTGCTGTATGAGATGCTGCCAGGCAGCCCAAGGAAGGGAATTGCCAAGATGAGGGTTTCCTCTCAAAACACCCTCAGGAAAATGGGATGCCGATTGGGAAGTTAAATGGATGAGACCATCAGCTGGGGCAAATTAACTCCACTTTTGCAGGGTGCTTCAAAAGTCTCCCATCCTCCCACCCCAAGACTTAATCAGCGCTGTGATTTACACCACGGGAAACTGGGAATCTTGTCCCTGTCTTACAGGAATATGTAACTGAAGAAAGGTTTGGGGGTTTAAGGGAAGAAATTAAGTCTTTCCCATGCTTTATCTTACGTTTATGTGTTTCGTTCCCAGCACAAGATTTTTAACTACTTGGTAGAGCAGAGGCTGCTCTGGGTTGGGATCTGCTCAGAGGTATTTGGCTCAGTGGGAAGAAGCTTGGAAAGTAAAATCTTTCTTGAAGACTTTTGTAGTAACTTCCCTCTCTGGCACCAGGGAATCTGGATGCTCCTCTGAAGCTCCATCTTGGCAGGTGCCTCCAGAGTGGGGGTAAGCAAGGTATGGCAGCTACAGGGCTGAGATACTCCCAGATGGCCCAGTCTCCTCTGAGAAACCCAATGATAAAGGCACTTGGCTCAGTGAATGGTGAACCTTGCTAAGGAAGAGGTAAGGAATGGATTGCACAAGGATTCAATTAAACGACATTAAAATTCAATCAATAATGCTATTTAAAATAGCTTTAAGCATTAAATACATTTACTTTAAACCACTCATTTCAAAGAAGCAATTTAAGGTGATGCCAACATGTAGTCATGCTTAATATTAAACAGCTTATATTAGGTAAGCAGGACACACTGGCTGCCAAAGCTTTAAGGAAAGTCCCTGACGAAAGCACAACCAGAGAAGACTGAAGCACAAACACAGCTTTGGGAGAGCCTGGCTCTCTCACAAGGATGAGGAAAACATCATCATTTCACCTAGTTAATTCACCTAGTCCAGCTCAACACTTCACTTCAAGTCAATGACCAAACCAGGGTGTGATGAAGAAACTCGTGTTTTCCAATCTGCAAGTAAAAATACAACCTGAGATGCCAAGATCATTAATTATGGTGGCCAGAAGTGTAATTCGTTATGTTCAATTAACACTCCAGTTAATGAATCAACTGGTTTTAAATGTAAAATATCTTTGGAGATGTTTACTTTGTCTGCCCTACATATCCAGTGTATTTTGAGTTTATTAACTGATCAAATAACACAAAACCACCAGTTTTCTGTGTCTTATACTCTTGTTCTCATCTCCAAGTAACTTGAGCCAGAAATACAAAAAAGAAATAAATAAATCAATCGTGTAAACCCAAAATTCACCGTTTCCCAACAGAATAAAAACACACAAAGTTAATCACCCAGCCAAACAGCTGCCTAAATAAACGCCCCCAGATACACCAGGCTCCCTGCTCTGAAAAGGAAGTATCCAATTACACCAAGCAGAAGCAGCTTTTTACAACCAAACAGGAAAACATCATCTTTCTTACAGAACAACCAAAAAAAAAAAAAAAATTTAAAAAGTCCTACCCACAGGAAAAAAAATAACCCACTGCTCAAATCAAGATTCCCTCCTTGCTGGTCTTGGCTGCAGGTCATTCACACCCATGTTCCAAATTGCTTTGCACTTTCCACCTTTGCCCAGGAAGCCCACAGCAGCCATCGGGAAGGAGGTTTTCCCCAAATCCCATCTTCTTCCAATCCTGGAGTGGGGAAGAGCTGTATCCATGAGGATGACATGTATGGAAATACATGAAGTAATGCCAGCATCACGCAGTGCTTTGCTAGCTCTGTCTACCTGCCACCATGGGTCAACAGGGACCTTCAGAGAAGGGACCATCACGGACAAGCTGTTGGGATGGGTTTGAGTCCTGCAGAGATTTGTGCTTTGCCATCCTAATTTTGGTGAGTTCAGGCTGGACCAGGGCCAGGGGCTTATTCAACATGAGCAAAGCCCCTCAGTAGGTGCTGCAGCAGACACAACACAACCATTGCACATGGGAGTCGTGGCTCTGCCCCAATGTGCTCTCTTACCTTTGGGGATGGCACCATCAGGTCCAATCTGAAGCTCTCATACCCACATTTGCCATCACACAGGACTCCCCAAACCCTCTGCTTTCCACCAGCCTCTGGAGGTTGGGATGTCCCAAACCGTGGTCAGAGAGATGGTACCAGTCCCCAACACAAGCACTGTGCTCCACAGGACCAGCTCTGCAGGCAGAGTGGGAACGGGGAGGGAGGTGTCCCAGAAAAAGCCCTCAGCACATCTCCATTCCCCACCACAGACTGCAAAAGGCTGGGGGCACATCTGATCTCCTTCCTCAGCAGATTTTCCTTTCCCCTGCTGAGATTTAATTGCTGTGCCACAAAGATCTACCTGGCCTTGGGGAAGATGGGGGCGAAGGAACAGCTCTGCAGAACGAGATGGTAATTAATTGCTCGCCAGCTCCCAGCCATCCATCTCCTTGTGCAGGCTCAGTTTAAGCATCCCTAGAGACAGAGTGGGATTTGGGTGGGCGTTTCCCAGCATGGTACTGGGCCATGGGACCTGGGGCTCCCGGCACACCCATCACCCACACTTGAGGGTCCTGCTCTGAGTACAGGTTGGTTCAGTGCACTCTAATTAATTAAAGCTCATTTCAATTCAATTACTATTAGAAGTTTAGGGACAGTGCCTTAGAGTTTCTTGTGCAACACGTGACCGCAACCCCCTGCTCCCCAGGAGCACACCCACAAACATTGCAAAACCTCCCAGCAACGGGAAGGCAGAGGCAGAGCGGGTCTGCAGCAAAGCAGCCCTGGAAACGCTGCTGCTCCTTCCCAAAAACCACCCTCACAGGCAAAGGGGACATTACAGGACTGAAAGCAGCAGGCAGAAGCCCGATGTACAGCCCAAAGTACTGCCCAACATGCCTCGAGGCAGCCCAACAAGGATGCACAGGCTGTTGGAACCCACGCAGACCCCAGGAACATCCCATAAAGAAATTCCTCCACCAATACCAACCCCAAGTCCTGCACTGTAATGGCAAGAGAGCCAGGCCGCTGGGAAGATAAAATACAAAGAGGCCCTAAGGGATGAGATGCCTGCTGAGATACCCAAAGGCATGAGGAAGGAGGCAGATCCCTCTGGTCCATACCCAAGGCTCTCCCTCAAGCTGGCGATGCCCCATGCACTCAAACCCTCGTGCACTCAAACCTTCAGGAAGAAAAGCGTCGCTGACTTTGAAAGACACAAGTCTGAAAGGTAAAGAGTCTTGAAAATAGCTAAAAAAGCTGGAAAGCTGGAAGCAGCTCCTGCTCACAGAGCAGCAAGGTCAGAGCCAGGAGTAATTGGAGCTAAAACCTGCCTGGGGAGGAAGAGAAAGGACAATTTGCATTTGCTTTTGCTTTTTGAGGCAAGATTAAACTCACCATTCAGCAGTCTTTTCTCCAGAATTTGGGGGAGAAGGAGGTTGAGATGCAAAAAGGAGAGAAAGAGAATTAGGCATTAAATCACATTAGGCTTTTGGCTGGGACCTGCACAAGTTAAATGCTAAAAAAAATCCCACATCTCTGCACGAGTATGAAATGAATATTAATATATAACCATCTCCCTTCCCTAAAAGGAGGCCACAGCCACCAAGTCCCCCCCCCCAACACATGGAATGTTATTATTGATCTAAAGCCATCAAAAAGCTACACCATGCGCATCCCTGCCTGTGGAGAGCCTCTGCACACCCTGGCACAGCACCACAGCGCAGGGCCCAGCGCTGGGATCTGCAGGGAGGTCTCTCCCTGCACACCCACGCGCTGGCAAGAGAGAAGACATCCTCAGACATGGGGGTTTTACAGTTTGAAGCAAGATAAAAAGGAAAAGGGAAAAAAAAAGGAGGAAAAAAAGGTGTGTGCCAGCCTGTCTGAGGGCTGGAGCCTGGAGCTGCCTGTGTTTCACAGCAGATGTGAAAGAGCAGCAGCCTGGAGAGGAAAAGGCACATTCCCTCTATTATATAAATAGATAAAGTGCTGAGTAGGGCCAACTGCAACTATTAACCTCTCCCAGCTTGGAGACTTCTGGCTCCAGAGAGGGCACAGACAGGACCTCCTTCTCCTCCATTCCGGAGGAGCTGGCTGCCCACCTCTCTTGGCCAGCAGCAATAGCCCTGCCTAACTGAGCCCAGCCTAACCAAGCTCAGCTCTGCAGGTCCAGAGGAAGGAACCCGAGGTCTGACCCAGCAGTTTCACCTCCGACCCTTTCAGACCAGGCAGGCTTGTGTTGCGTCACCTCCCAGACACTGAGCTATGGCACACGTGGGAGCCACCGCCTCCCTGGGCACACAGCCCTCTGAGCCAGCAGCACTTCCAGCAGCTGGGATAGGGGAAAGGCTGAGCTGGGGGCCCTTAGAAAATTGGCCACGGAGGGAAATACTCCAAGTCATGCTTCTCAGATACAAGGGGATGTATGAACCCAGATCCTGGGCTCTCTCAGTGCAGTCCCTGCAGCGAGCAGGGGCTGCCTGGGTGTGCTGCATGTACTACATTAATGCAGCCACTGGCAACGCTGATTTCTTATGTGTGTGATTCCCCACTCCCAAGGGGGACATCCCTGTCAGCAAAGAAAACCCTCTCTGCTCCACGCCAGCAGCAGGGCGAGCATCACTGCTGCACACAGGGTCACCCATGCTACCAAACACTGTCCTCCCCCCACACCTCTGCCTCCCCAAAGACACATTTTCCTTAGCAGAAGCAGCAGCAGCCACCCTCCAGGAGGTTAATTAAAACCTGGCTGCTCAGATGCCAAGCAGATACTGGGACACAGGCATCCACCTGAGAATCCCATGGAGGAAGGAAAAAGAGCAGAAGGAGCCAGGATGGGAAGCAAGCAGTGAAGGGGTGCTGCAAGAGAGCAGCTTGCAGCAGGGCAGGGCTAGGGAGAGCAGAGAGGAGGCCAAAAACACCCACCTGGAGCAGAAAACACCCCACTACTGCCAGGCACAGTCATTTGTTGTCAACACCTCTGGCAGTCTAAGGGTTAAAAATAACTGTGGGGAGCACTGATGGTTTCGTCAGCAACTCAAACCAAAGGAAACCAGCACTAATGCCAAAGTCACCGAGCTGGGTTACCCAACTTCCACCATGCAGTGCCCGGTGCTGCAGGCAGAGCAGGTCCCGGCTGCAGGGACTCCTGTTCACAAAAGATCAAGCCCAATGCTGCAAACCTCTTTATCCTTTTCCTGCTGCTGGCAGCTCACAGGGCCTGTGAAACTCCAGCCCTAGTCACCTCTGATGCATCAGCTGGTCTTAGCGCTCAGGAGGAAGGATTGGGCCTTTGCTTGCATGGCAGAAATGATGCTGAAGGTCCCATGATGCTCCAGCATCCCAGAGAACACAGGACAGTCCCCACAGGGACACCAGCCACAAGCACAGTGTGGCACAGTCCAGCTCTGAGGCACCCACGGGCTGCAGCTAAGCTGCAACCTCTGAACCAGACCGCAGCGGTCCCCAAGGCCTGCTCTAGATGTCAAGACACATGTCCAGCCCCAGGGCTGAGGAGGGTTTAAGCAGTTGTGGCACAGGCAGGGCTGAAGCACACGCTTCAAGGCTGGTGCAAAGCCAAGGGCCAGCATCCTGAGGGACCAAGTTTGAATCTGAGACAAGGCAGCCCAAAAAACATCCCTTTCATCCTGATGAGCTGCCAGAGATGCCACAAACATTGCAAACTCCTGGATCTCGATGGAGATCTACTATGCAACAGCATCTCTTACTCTGAAGAGGAGTTTGGGGAAATACATGTCCCCAGAAGCATTCCTGTCCCATGGTGCATACCATGAAGGTACATACTGTGTAAGGCAAAGTGTAATACAGACCAGGCTGATACTGAGCTGTGAAAGGACTCAGGAGGTTTTTTCCTGAGTGCCCAAAGTTACACCAAGGAGCCAGGTGCATCTTGATGGGTGACTGCTTTTCAGGTCCACTTGGGTGGAACGCTGCCCTGAGGTCTGAACTCAGGTAAACCTTCCCCACCCCATCTAAGCATCTCCAAGCAGCCAGGTTGGCATGCTGAAGGCAACTTCCCAGGAAGGTTTGGAAACATCTACATTGCTCTCTTTGAAAGCTTCAAAAGCGGTGCTTCCCCTCCCCAGGAAGGTTGGGGCCTTTTGATGTCTTACTGCTCCTCCATATACTAGCCCAGCCATTGGACGTGGCTCGCTGCCTTCAGAACCCTGCATCAAACTCCCCCCAACAGCTCCTGCCTCCCCAGAAAGTGCAAAATCCAGAGCGCTGGGGGAAAAACTAGGGACCAGGAAGGAGGGTTCAGTGTGATATAAATCACAGGGACAACTGGGACAAGTCGCCTGCCATTTAATGCTCCTACAAATGTTAATTAAGCAGAATGACTGCCCTTAAATATTGCTTTTTTATCACACAGCTCTTGGCTCTGGTGCAGTGGCCTTCTCCCTGCAGAAGCCCAAAGTGATCTGTCTTCTACATTGGCCATTTCTTAACATTTTCATGATACCTCCAGGCCAAGCCCCCTCTTAAAATGAGGACATTAATCATTTAATTAATAAAGCATCCCTGAGCCTCACAGACCCCACAGCACCAGGCAGCTGCTTAGAAGAAACAAGCATTTAACCACTGACCCAGTGAGTAGATGTTGGGACACATCATGCCTGGCTCCCCCCAACTGCTGCCTGCAAAACCCCAGAGTCAGCTTTGGGCAGGGCAGGGGGACACCTGCACCCATGGCATGGATGTATTTGGGCACAGGTCAGAGCATCGCAGGCTGTCCATGGCAGAGAGGCAGCTGTCTGCACCATGGCTGCAGGGTCTGCATGGCTTGGTGGGGGTCGCAGCACATTTGCCCCCAAACCCTCCTTGCAAATCAGAGCTGCAGTGGTGTCTTTGCCCATCTGGGGCCCTGACCCCTCAGCCCTGCCCTTCCCACTCCACCACCACCACCCAGGTGAGGTTGAGAAGCCACCTTACAGGTTGTGAAGCTTTGCTGCACCTTGGACCTTGCAATTTGGCTTTTGGCCATCTTCAGTGCCTGGAGGTTTTATTACAACACTTTGCCCTTTTTTTTTTTTCTCATTTTGTTTGTTTGTTTTGTATTCCTGGAACACTTGCACACCTCCTGCCCTGTGCAAGTGATGCCCAGAGCCAACGCATGCCTCTTCCTCCTCCTTCCCCCTCCCACCAGCCCAGCTCCAGTGGAGCAGCAGCAACAGCCCAGCAAAAACTCCACTTTGAGCCATAACCAATGGCAAATTCTTTGAGTGAAACGTAATGTGCTGGGAAGCGCTTCACCATTTCACTTGGGAAAACGATCCGTTTGGCAGCAGAGAGGAGGAAAACATGCTTTGTTTTACAAATCCTCTCCCCAGCAGGAGAGACACTCCCAGAATTTAATATACTGACAGTGTTTGGCTGCTTTAACCACTGAAACTCAAGAGTGTGTAAAAAAAACCCCAGCGACACGCTATGTTGTATTGAAGCTTATCCTGCAACTGGTGGCATTGGGTTGGGCACAGGAATTCACCAGCACAAAGGAGCTGCAATTCTCCCACCCATGACAGCCAGCACAGATGGGGTACACGGTCTGAAAGCGGGGTCCCAGGTTTCTCCAAGTGCTGGGCACCTTTACTTAATTCAGTTTTCACCCTCCCTTAGGGTGAGGCCCTGCAGCAGCTCCTTGTGGGAAGGCAGAGAAGATACTGACAGGTAAATATAGGAACTTGCTCTATAGTAGAGAAACTGGATTCAAAGTTATTCAGCACAAGAACTACTTCCCTGAAAGGCAGCTGGCTCCATACAGGTGACTTGGGAGCTTCTCCCAACCCCAAAGCCCAGCCTCAATAAACCACTCAGTATTTCAGTGTATTTCTGCTTACCCTCCAATGGGTTTACCTGCCAAAAGCATCCTACATGTAGCACTGCAGAGGATGGCTGATGGGAAAACACACCTCAGCCCAACAGGACAGTGCTTTTCTGGGGGGGGACTTTGATTTTGCTGTGTGGGGTTTGGGCTCCGGGCATTTGACAGCATCAGCAGAGCAGAAAGAGTAACTGGTATCATAGAATATCAGACTGGTCTGGATTGGAAGGGACCCCAAGGATCACAGAGCTCCAACCCCCTGTCACAAGCAGGGCCACCAACCTCCAGGCCTGGATCTGCACAAGGTTGCCCATCCAACCTGGCCCTGAACACCCCCAGGGATGGGGCATCCACCACCTCTGGGCAGCCTGTTCCAGCACCTCACCACTCTCTCTGTAAAGAACTTCCCCCTAATATCTAATTTAAACCTTCCCTCCTTCAGCTTTAATCCATCCCCCATGTCCTGCCAGTCTCTGCCCTTTAACAAGCTGATTCCCTCCTGTTCCTCTGCTCCCTTCAGGGACTGGAAGGCTGCAATGAGGTCCCCCCACAGCCTTCTCTTCTCCAGGCTGAACCAGCCCAGCTCCCTCAGCTTCTCTCCATAGGGGAGCTGCTCCAGCCCTCTAATCATCATCGTGGCTCCTCTGAACCCTCTCAAACAGTCCCACATTTTTCTCGTACTGAGGCTCCCAGATCTGGACACACATGGTATCTGTAGCTTAAGAGCCCCTTGTTAAATTAGGCTGGCTGTGCCAGAGAAGCACATACCCTTCTGAATGGCCACTGCCAGCTCCTGCACACAGTAATAACAGGAGTGTTATTTTGAGGGCAGGGGGTGGGATCAGATTGCCTCCGCACCAGAGACCGCTTCTGACCTCTCCTAGGAGCAGTCTCAAAGCAAAGAAGCCTGTCTGCCATTCACATTCTTTATCTTTTTAAACAAAAAAAAGTCTGCTTTGTATCTTAGCGCTTTTATAGTTGTTTGCAACCTCCAAGCATTCTTGGAAACATTAATTAATCCTTACGGGAGCCTGTAAAGAGAACAGCATCGCTCCCATTTCAGGGGAGGGGAGCAGGAGGGATGGATTTGGTGACATGCAAAAGGCCATGCTGGACATTGGTGCCAGCAGTGGGGTTGGAAGGGCAGGACCTGCCTATGCTCTGGCACGATGTTCAAAATCGGATTTTACTGCCCTGCCCTTTGGCTGATTATCAAACACAGCTTCTGTGGGAGCTCTGGCAGGTGGGAGGAGAAGCTCTCCCCAAAACTCATCTTGGTGCAGGTGGGTTGGGCAGAAAATTGTTTCAAGGCAAGCAGAAAAGGTGCTCAGCCTCAGGTCTGGCAACATGCTCCTCCTGCACGAAAAGAAACAGGATGGAGCACCTCTGAACGTGGGGATGCTGTCACCTACCCCCTTGCTGTGCTGGCTTCAAAGCTTGAAGTCAGTGGAAGGGCTCCCAGTTACCTAATTAGTTTAATTTAAAAACAAAAAAAAGTCTAAATGGAACTGAGAGCTGGGCACTGGGTCACTAGGTTTGCTCAACCCCCCAGTTTTGCAGCAGCATCACGCATTATGTCAGCTACCTACCACGGACCAACCAACACTAGAGTCCCTCTGCAGTGAACACCGTATAAATGGCTTGTGGGAAAAGGTGTCTGCCCCACCAGGCTCACCCATCCATCCATCTGTCCCTGTCTGCAGGAGAAAACTCCTCCTTCCCCCCAGATCCTCAAGTTCAGGCTGGGATGCAGCAGGAGCTCAGCTCTCAGACTCCCACTGTCTCACAGCTCCGGCTCCTTGGGGGGAAACCAAGCATCCCTTGCAGCCACCAATGCACCCCCAAAGTTCCACCTCATGGAAAACCACAGCAATTGGGAGTTGTTCCATGGGGCATTCCACATTAACTACCCAAAGGCAGGAAATAATGCCTTCTTATTAGAAATGTGCTTCGAGCCTATTATAGTATCTAGGACAAAGTGTTCCTTATTTTGACACTCTCAGATACATCTTATCAGAGCAAGCTCTTCAGAAACACTCACAAAGACTTATCTGACTGTAACAGGTTCCTTGCTTCCCCCAGCATTTTAAAATTAATTTCTATCTTCCCTCCCCCCCTCTTTAGTCAGATGACAGGATGGCCCCACGGTCACATCTGTTATTAGGGCAGCCACTGCGACACATCCCAGCTCCCTCCAGCTCTGCATGGCCAACCCATGGGGAGGGACAAGATGGTCCAGAGCATCTCAGAAAACAACAGTACCTGAAGCCAGAGAGAACTTGGGAGCAACTCACAGTACTTCACAGACACCTAGATTTACTTTTTCTGGGGGGGTGTTTGATATAAATGCTTTCTAAAATTAGCACCTGCCTTTCTGCCAGCTCCAATGTGCTGCCGGTGCTGTGATAAAGCTTTGGAGTGGCTCAGAGGGTGCAACATTTGGGCACTGCCCAACTCACGGCCACTTTTGCTCCATGGGGTTTTCCCAGCCACACAGATCCCATGTGGAAAGGTCTCTATCCCAAACAGTCGTACCCCTGACTTTGGGGAAGGGGGCAGGTTCATCTCAGAGAAGACACCTTATCACAAGGTTGAGAGTAAGTTGGGAGAGCTTTAAAGAGAAGAGCACAAACACACCTGAAACTATTCAGGTTTCTTGACTGGACCACTGAAAAGACAGTCCCAGGTCCCGTAAACCAGCCAGGGAGAGGGATGCTGGCTGATGGGGTAAATGGAAGCATGCCTTTTGGGGGGTGAAGGGGTGAGGGACATGCTAACAAACACCACATCCACTTGCTAAAAAGTTACATGGATGAGAAAAAAAAGCCAAACCCAAAACCCAAGAAGAGAACAGTCAGGCTCTGGACCAGCTGTGTTTTCACATGGACAGACTGACACAGAGCAGATCCACAGGGCAGGAACGCAGCTCCCGATGCCCAATGAGGATCTAAGCAACTTCTCCCAGGTGGTAGAACTGGTTACACGGAGCAGCTCGGACACCTCGCAGGCTCCCTGGGCTCAAGCTTGAAGCTGGGTCTGCTTTCACTTCACATGGGAAACTTGCTGGTTTTCAGAGCCCTGCGGACCCCAGAGCCCTGCAAACCCCCAGCGCTGCGGCCGCCTTATCACTGGCTATCGGTAGAAAAGGTTAAATGCTAATTTGCTGGGTAGAGAGCAGCGCTCCTCAGCTGCCTTTCTGTTTGCTCACAGCAACTTTCCGTAGCGTTGCTTCTCAGCTAATGCCCAGCTCAAACAGACTTTCAAGGGGAAAGGTCTCGGGCTCCGTACAATTAATTCCCCGCTCTTGCACAGAGTCTCACATGCTCATCTCTATGTGCCCCAGTCAACCCCACCAAAAAACTCCACCGAGCAATTGTGTATCCAAAAATAAAGAGAGCAAGATTAAAAAGCCAAGCTGCCAACTGTTGGTATTTCTGAGCTGGGAAGAGCTGATTCTCAAAAGCTGCCTGCTCAAATCGCTTCCGAGCTTTTAGAGACCTGCTTTAAGCACCAAACTTTTGGAAAGTTGAGTGGGAACCTCCTTTGAGTGGGCTGTGCACACTGCAAACCCCACAGCTACCAGCACAAGCAACCAAGGGAAGGAGAAAAAACGCTACCGGCGGGGTTCCTCTCCGCAGACAATGCAAAGCACCTCCTCGGGGTTATTTTCCCAGCTCCAACACCATGACCACCCTGCAGCTCCTCGGCCACTTCCCCAATATTACAACACGGAAGTCAGACCCGCAAAAACAGAGCATGCCCCCTCTTCACCAGCAGGCTTTCAAACCCGAGGTGTGTTTTGCTCCTAGACTGTCTTATCCCCACCGCAAGCAGGCAGCCCCCCCCAAGGAGAAACCTGCCCGTCCTCACCTGCCGCAGGTGCCTCAGCAGCTCGGTGGCCTCCTCCTGCTTCCCCTGCTTCACCAGCACCAGCATGTCTTGGATCATGCAGATCCGCCGGTGGTAAGGGGGCAAGCTGCTGCCACCGCCCTTCCCAAACTTCTCGCCGGACTTCACCACGAGGGAGGCGAGGAAGTCCCCCCTTTCCCTGGGGGGTACTTTCTTGCGGTGGTGGGCCGGGGGGCTCTCCCCGGCGCTGCCCGGCTGGCAGCCCTTGGTCTGCTTGGTCCCCATGGTGCGTAGCCCCGGCTGTTGCAGCCCTGAGGCTGCATGCAAGGAGGGGTGGGCTTGGGGCTGGAAGCCACGGAGAGGGGGTGCAAGGGGGCTAGGGGGTGCACAGAGGGGGGATGCACAAGGGGATGGAAGGGATGCACAAGGAGGAGTGCACAGGGGGATACACAAAGGGGTGGGGGGGGGTGCACAAGGGGTTCAGGGTGCACAGGGGGGTGAGGGGATGAACAGGGGGATGCACAAGGGGGTGGAGGGAATGCACAAGGGGTTCGGGGGTGCGGGATGGGGCTCGGCGCCCCACCCCCCCAGGCAGCCTAGCAGGGGGGCCGGTGCCCGGCGGCGGGGCTGCTCCGCTCCCGCAGGCGGAGGAGAGAACGGCTGGACCCGGCGGAGAGGAGCCGCGCCGCGGCCCCGCCGCCCCGTTCCATCGCTGCGGGGAAGCAAGAACCCGGGATCCGAGGAGCTCCTTCTCCCTCCCGGCCCCGGGTGGCGGCAGCGGAGCGATGAGAGCGGCAGTGCTCAGCGCTGCAAAGCGGCGACGGCTCCGCGCAGCCCCCGAGCCGCCCCCCCCAACCCCCCCCTCCTTCCCCCGAGCAGCCCTCGCCTCCTCCTCCCGGCGCCGAGGGGGCTCCCCCGGGAAGGGGGGGCGGGGGGGGGCGGCCGCGACTTGGGGGCAACTGTTGCGCGGCGGGGGCGGCGGCGGGAGCTCCCCGGGGAGGCGGCGCGGCTCGGCTCGCCCGGCTGGGGGACGCATGCAACGGGGAGAGCCGGGGGAGGGCCGGGGGCGGGCACCGTGCACCGAGGCAGGGCTTGCGGAGGAAGCTGGAGCCGGACGGGGCTCTTCCTTCCTCCGCCGCCTTCTCTAGCCCCGCGGGGCTGGGGGATCGCACCGGGGGGGGGGGGGGGGGGGGGGAGGGTTGCACTGGAGGCGGGGTGTGCCGCACCGGGGTTGTATGGGGAGAGGAGGTGAGGGTTGCAATGCGGAGGGGAGGCACCGGGGATCGCTGCAGGCAGCCCCCGGGAGGCAGCGCAGGGTATCCCCGCTGGTGGTTCCCGGGGAGGAGCACGGCGGGGTTTCCCCATGTATCGGCACCCAAGGGACCTACAGGCACTCGGCTGTGCCCGTCCCCGTGAGGCTGTGTTCTGTCCCAGGGAGGCCCCATGCACGCAGACCTGTCAGCCCCCGACCCACCTCTGGTACCCGCTGACCCACCCCAGGATGAAGCACCGGGCAGGGGGAGCCTGCGGGACCCCCAGGGCCGGCTGTGGTACGACACCAAACCGTGGCTGCTTCTGTACCTCCTGGCCTCCTTCCTCACCTTCATCCCTGTCAGCAGCTGCTCCAGTGCCCATCTGGAAGTCACCGCTTCTGCCCTGCTATCCCCTGCCCCAGGCAAAGCCCCCCACCGCCATCCCCATTCAGTGCTTGCAGCTGCCCCTGCCGCGCTCTGCTCCTCCCAGCAGCTCCCCATCCACTGCTCCATCACTCCTTATCTCATAGGCACTCTGCTGGCAGAGTTTAGGGCACGGATTAAAGCTCTCAGAGAAAAATCACGATGAACAACTGTTCCAGACAGGCACGGCTCACCTGCTGCAGGAGACAGATTGCTCAAGAAGTGCCTGGGAGGAATAAGCTGACGAGGCCCCAGCAGTGTCCTCAGACCCCTCCCGATGCAGAAGGCTGTTTCCCAAGACAGACTTGCAGCAAACTCTCTGCATTCACCCCCACTTTGCTACCCAACCAGGGCAGGAGCAGACCAAGCACAGCCATTGCCCTCTGCAGTGCCTGGGCTGGGGAGGGCATCCCCTCCTGCAGTAGGAACATAGTGTGGGAGCCTTTTACAACCCTGTTAGCAATAACCCAGAAGCAACCCGAGATGTTTCTGCCCCTCTGAATACACAATGTGTGATGTGAATGACTAGAAGGCTGTTCCCCTCGATAGCCAAATGGCTGGAGGTCCAAGTAGGTGTTTCTCAAACCCCAAAGGCTGTATGAGTTCTTATAGGTGGGCCATAGGGACGGTGCAGAGTCCCTCTGACCTCAGGAGGGTTTGGCTCTGGTTTACAGAGCCATACTACACGGGAGCCAAACCCAGGCCAAATGTAGTGTCTTCCCACAAGACAACAGCTCATGACTGCTGTCACAACCTAAAAACTACATGTCACTGCCTCAGCTGTACCGCATTAAGTCACCTGAGGAACCACACAGCCACAGGGTTTGCAGAAACCATGAGTCTGTGTGAACCAGAGACCTCACCTGGCTGTAAATCTCCTCATAGAAGTCAGGGAGAAGCAGCCAATTTGCTAGTATCAACAGGGAGCAATAACTGACAGCCCCCCTTCCCCCCCCCAGCATTTCCCCTTGCAAACCCCATCCTAGGTACAGGCTTTTAAAGCATCAGCCCTCTTCGTGCTATCAGCAGGGTGACAACACAGAACAACATTAAACTGTCACACACTGTTGTGTCCCTGCAAGATGCTGTGCAGGGCCCATGTCTGAAAACCCAGTTGAAGGAGCATCTGTTGCTCCTGTTGTGCAGCAAGAGGCCAGCAAGACTGGGCTGGTTCACCTCTCCAACAAAATTATTAAAGAACAGAAAAGAAGCAGGAAGAGAAACCCTTGCCAGGACTGGGATCCCCTGCTCCCAGTTGGCTCCTGCAGCATCCAAGGCCAAGCAGCACATCATCCTGCCCTGAGTACCAGGGCCTCCTCCAAGGAGACACCACTGTCAAACAGAATGTCTCACCCAAAAAAGAGGGGAAAGTGTGCACCTCCCTTATGCCAAGAGCCAAGTCTTACACCCCCAGCCCAGCAGACCAGTTATGTGCCAAGCCCCATGAGATGGGGCAGCTTCGCCAGCACCAGCAGGACACATCCACCTCTCCCCTTCTTCAGGTCCATCCAGGAGGCCATTGCACATCCATGGGGCACCACAACACCCACTCCTGGGGATCCCATTGGGAGCCTGTCCAGGCAGAGCCACAGCCCAGCAGAGGAGGAGGAGGAGGTTTTGCACAGCAACCACGGCCCCAAGTAAATAAATAAACCCCAACCTTTGCACTTACAACACTTCTGTCAGCAGGGCAGGGAGTTTATCACTTGCTCCTGACTCTGCTTATTTATAGCACATGGGGACAAAGCCAGGGGAAAAAAAGAAGAGAGAGAGACAGGACCATGGTACTCATGTTACACCAACACAAAGCAAATGCCAAGCACTGCTGGGTTGGGTTTACACTCCCCATGAGGAGATGTGAAGGCACCGTGACCACTCATGACCCCCAGGAGTAACCTCCAGCCTCAGCACCGGTGGCCCGATGGTGCCAGACGTGCCGATCCCTCAGTAACACTCCATCCTGGGGGGGGGTTTACTGGCTTCTACACCCTCAAAAGGATCTCATCCAGCTACAGACCCAACCTCATGGCAACGCTCAGCTTTCACACACACACCCCCAAAACACCCACCTACAAACCAAGCCCACCCAGCACCAAAAAGCCTGACCCCAGCCCTTGCGTGCCGGGAGCCTGGCTCACCCCACAGCTCTGCACACTGGAGCTCGCCCGGCAGCTCTCTGACCCATGAAATACTCTGCTAAAGTCATTAGCAGATCCACAGCCAACGTGCATTTTTTCCTTAGTGCAGATGTGTGCAAACTGCAAATTAGTTTGTCTAAAGGGTTTTGCTGCTTTTTTTTGTGTGTGTGTTTTACTCCAATTTGTACTCCTCAGGACACCTGATGTCAAGGGGCTGTTAGAACAGTCCGCTGCTTTGAAAGGAAATCACTTCAGACCATGGGACCACAAAAGAAAACTGCTTCTCCTCTTCCACAACACTGATTTCAGAACACTCTTGCTTCTCCATCAAAAAGAAACCAAAACTTTTCAATGCCTTATGCAGAAGCCAGGGAACACCCATGCCACGAGTCAACACCCTGATGGAATACACTCGGCATGCAGGAGACATCATCATCCACCCAAAAACTGAGACACTCAGCCTGGGAGCTCCCCAACACCCCAGGTGTGGGGTGCCACCACCAAAACACTTTGCATGCATGCACACACCTACATGTGGTTTCAGATCAGTCACAAGTAAAACTAACTTCCACTTCCAGGAGGGACTGCTTGGGTTTACAAAGCTCTCAATCTAGTGATGCTCTGCTCTTGTGCTGTCCTTTGCCCTGCTCTTCTCAAGGTGCTGCAACTTACCCCTGCAGCCACATACTCACAGGTTTAGGTGTTTTAGGTGAGAGGGATGGATTTTGCAGCATGCCTAAGGTAGAAAATGCCTTTCTGACCCCACATTTTGACCAGGACTCCCATCCGAGACTGGAAAATCCACTCTGGACAAGTGTGGTCCAACATGGGATATTCAGAAGAGGGGTACTGCTCAAAACACTTGCAGACCTCCAAGACAGACATCCCCCCCCATTGCTTCTGTATGAGAGCTCTCATGCTCCACCTGAGACACCCAGCATCTCTTGGCAGCTCAGGTCTTTGTGTAAGCCTCACAGTCTCTCTACAGAACAAACACCCCCCCAAATTCATTGTCATTTTGCTTGTCAGACCCTCCAGCCTTTAACCTGCTCTTTCCCATAACCCAGAACTTGGTAGGACTGAACAAACCCAACGATTGGAAGCACTTGGAGCACCAACCATCTCCCCTACATCTGATCCCTCCCCAAACATTCAAGGAGCTCAAACCAGAAGAGTGAGCTGGGACCAAGCTCTGCTTCTCATCAAGCTCTCTTGCTTTGGAGAGCAGCGCTGGATTTGCTGTTTTTTCCTGATAGGGATGGAATGATCAGGATTAATTTTAAATGTCAGCATCAGATCCAGGTTAGAGCTGCTCAGCATGTGGAACGGACTAAGCTGACTGGAGGAGATACTACCTTCAAGTTGGCATTTAAAGGAATCCCAGAGTTAACACGATTTTTGTCTCTCACTTAGAAAACCAAACCAAAACCCTCAGCCTTGCTGTAAGGCACCACCAAACCCAGCAGGAAGAGAGCCGCCAGTCTCCTCAGACTGTCTCTGGGGAAGAAAGCCAAATTGAAAAATACAATTTTAAAAGAACAAAAGTCTATCCATAACCCAGGCTTGATTCAATTCAGCTTTGACGAGGCGCAGCAGCGAGACAGGGTTGAAGGGCTTCGTGAAATGCTGGAAGATGTAACTGTAGATGAACTAAACTCCAGGATAAATGGGGCAACATAATGATGAGGATCATTACATGTACTGAGAGGTGTTTTTAAGGAGAAATGAAAGAATCTCACATAGAAGCACTTATGTTTCCTCCAGGCAAGGGATGAAGTCTTCCCACATTCACCTTTGAATTAATTCTCCACATTTAGCCTCAACTAGAAAAGGCAAGTGAAAAGGAGCAGGGAAAAAAAATCCCTGTCTTCACTCCCCAAAGCAAGGGAGGACACAACCTGAGCAGCCAGGGAAATACCAGTGGGATGTAGAGGGAAGCATCTTCTTCCTGCTCTTCCTTGCTGCCTGAAATCCATCCTGAGCTGTGGCATCTCTTTTCGGTGTAGCTCAGGGGTGGATGGATGTGTTCATGGAGCCTGGGCACCAGGGTGAAAGATGTTACTACAAGCAAGAATACAGAGCTACCAGAATCCCCAACCCATGATGAGGAAAGCTTTCTTCTTACTAATTAATGTGATACACCTCATCACACCCATCACCCCAGAACAGCTGTACCTGCAGAGGTGCTTTCAGAAGAGGGGGTGTTCTGATCAAACCCTGGCCCCCTCCCACGTGGTTCTGCTGTGGCAGAAGGAAATCAGAATATTTCATTCAATGCCCTTGGCCAAGCCAACCCCCTTCCAGGCTCGCTGGGGGGGCCACCAAAACGTGCATCCCACCAACAGCTGCTGCCTCTCCTCCACCACCCTGATGAGGCCTGGGAGAAGCTCTCTCCAGTGCTTGCTCCCAGGGGTTTTAACATTAATAAAACACCCAGCAAAGGCTACATCTATCATTGAATGCACATGGAGAGGGAGGGATTGTTGGGGTTTTTATTGGTTGGAGTTTTCTGGGGATGGTTGGGGTGTTGGGTTTGGGGGGGGTCTTGCCACTAGCAAGCACTTAATAGCTTTGCCTAACCAGAAGAGTAGAAAATTATTTGTTAGATGTCAGAAGCATTTCCTCAAGAAAAAGGGACAGTCTGTAGAGGTGCTCACCCACATTACACCCATGGGTGCTGGGAGGATGGATCTCTCCACATCAAATCTGATCCCTGTGCAGCCAAAGGGAGCAGGGACTAATCCACCTCCCGGTACCAAACGTGTCTGGGGGCAGCTGTCAAAAGGCATTTCTATAGTCCTATATAGTTCTGGACTCAAGTGTTTTCTCCCTCCAGTGCCACCTCTCCCTCTTCCCAGATTTCCCATGCAAAATATGTCCAAGCCCTTAACCCTGAGCAAATATAAAAATACTTAAGCTGCCGGAAGCAATACATCTTCCCTTCACGTGATGCCTTCAGCCTTTTTTCCACTCCACAATCTGGATGCCGTGTTTATAAAACCAAAAGGCTGTTTACACACTGTCCAAAAGTTGTTTAGCAAGAGGTTTAAGCTGCCAAATATTTTTCTGGAGTCATCTTGAAAACTACCCTTTGCTTTCCCTCCAGCAGGATTAAAAAGCCTTGGACAGTTCTCTGCACTGTGGCCCGCAGGGGAAATTATTGCCTTGGGATGTTTTAGCAGGAGAAAAAAAAAGATCAATGAGTGTTTTTACAGACAGTTATCCCATCAGGGACACAACAAATCCAAAAATGGATTTGGGAGTCAAAACTCTGGGAGCGTGTTCTTGAATTTTCCCTGCAGAGAGCTTTGTGCCCCAGAGTCACATCCCCTCCCAGGCTCTGGATCTGTAGTGGGATGCAGATGCCCATCAGCACCAGAGGGGTTAATCCATCAGTGTCAGAGCAGTGCCAAGGTCAGTGCATTAGCAGCACCGCTGTTGGGTACGGCCTAAACCAAAGGGCTGGACAGGTGAATCCCCAGTTCCAGGGAAGTGGGAAACCTTGCCAGGACCAGCCCCACACTCGGAGAGTGCTTTGCTGGGACAAGAACCAGCCTTCCTGGAGGAACCCGCCGCTCCGTTCCTGCGGCACGGGAGAAGCGAGCCCAGCGCCGGACGGAGCCAAGAGCCACGAGGCAGTTTGACTCACGCTCCTGATGCTTTCCAAATGCTTCCCAGCATCAAGCCGTGACATGAAGACGAATGTTTTGGAGGGGCTGACCCCATCTGTCCCAGACACAGCCCAACTCTGACCACGTTTGGCCTTGGGAAGAGGGGTCATTAGTCGTTATGGGAGCTCATTAAGTGCATTTTGCTCCTGCCAGCGGCTCTGGATTGAACACTCAGATTTCTTCTTGGGATTAACGCCTGTTTTGGTGGAGCTGGCCTGGGGCAACGGATGTGCTGCTGCAAGCACCAAGCTGAGGTGGCTTCTGGGGACAACATGGGGACACAAAGCAAGCTCACCGGCCCATTTCACAGCACAGGCACCGCCTTCCCAGCCCATTCCCAATTGGAATGGGCAGCTTCAAAAGGCGAAAGGTTTCTTATATTGCCAGCACCAACATCCCCAGCCAGAGGTATCCTATCTATCCCTGCCTGCATCATCTGCTGCTCCAGGACCCAGAGTTCAGCCCCAGAGATCAAATCTCAGCACCAGACTCGGGGAAGAGTGATGCCAGCCCTGTTACCTTCCCAAACATGCACAATAAGCTGCCAGCCAAACTCACGGCGCCTTTTGTGGAGAGGAGAAACAAAATAACCTCCACCAGCTCCAGCTATTCAGGCTGAGTAGGAGGAGCTGAACTCTGGGGTTGTTTATCAGAAACAAACTGGTGCAAATCCTATTTGTGCAAAGCCGCTTACAGCCTCTTGTCCCGAGTCTTTTTGCTTTGCCTGGTGCAAGGGTTGGACCCATTTGCTGATAAGGGTCACGGAAAAGCAAGTTTACAGCCTGGGTTTGCCACCAGCCTCAGCACCTGAGGGTTGCATTTCAAGCAGGTTAGAAATTTGCAGCTCTCCAGCACTAAGATAATAAATTAATTCTTATTTCCAGGCTCTGGTACCTGCTGCTCAACAGAGCCTGAAAGGAAAACAAATGCAGATGGGAGGGGGAGGGCAAGGAATAAATCCTCATAATTTCATCTGCCTTTCGGATTGCGTACGTTCATTGACTGGATTTGTCCTTGGTGATCTGTGCTGTCATCACAGGCTTTATCTAGGATGAAGGAACTGTTTTCAGGACATTGAAAAGAGCAGAACATTGAAGCTTAAACTCTCATAAATGAGAAGCAAATGCCATTGCACACAGCACAACGCCCTGCTCACCATTTAATTGCAGAATTAAGTTTTACCCTCCTCACTTTAGTGTTGTTAAAGCTGAAAAACAATCTGGTTCTCTTTAGAGGGATGAGTGGCATGGCACATTCTTCCAAGTAGGAGTAAGATGCCCAGCACGGATGGCACCAAGATCTGGACCTTCCCAAAGCGATGCTGTGATACAGCTCAGGTACATTCTCCATCCATATAACTGAAGAGACCCTTCTTTTGAGAAGGAATAAGTAAAGCCTTTTCTGTTTGCAACTCAAATCTCTCAAGCGTGGGGTAAAACTGACCTAAATCCAAGACTTCCTGGCCACAGAGGGGCTTAAACCGTGGGGTTTATTCCAACCTGGACTAAAAAGTTTCACAAGACAATAACCATAGAGTTTTCATTCACTTGCACAAGGAAAACGTTCTGATTTCAGAAACACTAATTTTCTTACTGGCTTAATGTGATGAAGTGACTGGAAGCAAGGCAGCTGGCATTGATGTTCTTAAAGCAAAGCACAGTATAGTGTGCCTCTTCCTGCCTTCATCCTTCCTCTCTGGGAGGGTCCCTGGCCCAGCTCTGCACCAGGGATGAGCCCAGGATGATTCCTCTGTCTGAGCTGACCTAAGGAGGTATCTGCCTTGCAGTGCAGGGATGGACCTTGCTTGGAAGCCTCATCCACAGGCTAAAATAAGCAATTAAAAAACCCCAAGCAAACCAAACTTGCCTCGTGCGGTGCACCAGCAGCAAGATTCAATTGTGTTTCATGGAAGTAATCAAATGTTTTGGGGTCATTTCAGCAAAACACATTACTGCAAGTCAGGCTGACCTGATCCAGCACGATGCAGGGCTCGGCGCTGCCCTGGCAGGAGACAAGGCCGCGTTGTCCAGGGAATTTGCCGAGCAGCCCCCAGTGCTCATGGGGTCACGGCCCTCTGTCCCCTCTCACTGCAGCAGGGCAGCAGAGCAGCCAAGGGCTTTGTGAAACCAAGCCTGATTTCAGATTATATCAAAGGGATTTATTCAGGCATTAAAATCCCAACGCTCCCTCGGCCTGGCCCCCGAGCATGTCCCCAGGTAAGCAGCCTGAACTCCCAACCATGTCGCTCAAGACCCCCCCCTGCATCAGCAGGGATGGGCACAGGTCACATTTAACCTCACTGATAAGCACTCTTCTCCCCAAAGAGTCAGAGGAGTTGCTGGAATCAAGGATTTTCTCCTTTTCCAACCCAGCAGAGAAGCCCAGATCCAGGTGCTCAGCCTCTGGAGCTCGCTCAGCTCCAGCTCCTGGGCTTGTCCATATCCAACAGCCACATCCACCACGAAGCCATTAATTAACCAGCACTATATGAGGAGCTGCTGGAGTCTTTTGCATTAAAATATTTGCTTCCTGGGAAGAGGGGGAGGGGAGATGTGGCTTAGAACATTCCTTGGGATGCCTGAATAATCCAGCCCAGATGGAAAACGTGTTCCTAAGAGGAAGATGTTAAATACAAAACGACTGGGAGGGAATGTGAAAGGGCAGGAGGGAAACCGCCAGGGCAGCACGATCCACAGCTTTCACACAGCAGGTGATACCCAGTCCTGGGAACTAAATCTGCTCCTTCTCCTGGATTGGGTTTTGTTGTTTGGTTATGGGGTTGGTTTTGTTTTTTTCTTCAATGGCACAAACAGGATTATTTTTCTCATCATGACAAACAGAGGTAGAATAAGAAAATAAAAGCACAAACCGTGTGATGAAGGTAAATGGATGGAAAGAAACAGCATCTTTCTTAAGGAAAAACGGGACTAGAGGAAGAGGATGCAGGTGAACAGCCTGTCCCCTTTGCAGGTGGGAGCAGCGAGGGTTTAGGACATGTTAGGAAGAAAAGACAAGATGTGCAGATGAGCCACAACCCAAAATTCAGACCTAATACCTGGGAAAATTGAGAAACACGTTGAGAAACTGTAGATCTACTTTCCCTATACTGTAGGGGTCCTTTCATGGCACTGCTCAGCATCTCAGCAGTACAAGAGGAGAGCAGGGATGAAAGGATCAGAAGAACATTTGGAAATGCAGTCACTGGACTTAATCTCAGAGCAATTAAAAGCAACAGCCACCATCACTTAGCAAAATTGACATTAAAAACTACCACAGAAATCAACCACTGATGGATCAGACCTTCAAAAAAAAGGGTGGATCAGGTAGTTAGGGATCTGGTTTAGCACAGGGTGGGAACAGTTGGACTTGATGATCTTCAAAGTCTTTTCCAACCTTGTGATTCATCACAACACAAATCAGATCAAATCAAATCTGCCAAGCCAACACTCTGCCATGCCCAGAGATGCATTTTTAGGGCTCCTTATCATCAGCACAATGATAACAGCCATCACTTCACAGCTCTTCAGTGACCAAGAGCCTCTGCTATTACCAGCTGCCATCAGAGGGGTGAGAGCAGTGGGATGTCAAGAAGCTCTTGCCCTGGGACAACCAGTTCAGGTACTCAGTGATTTATATTACTTTTTCACCCCTCCAGCATAACAAGCACAAATCAACCCAAAGCCACAAAAAGATTCAGCAAAGAATAGACAAAGCTCATCCAAATGCCAGATGGTAGCAGTCCTGACCAAACTCAAAGGCCTCATCCCTGCTTAGTATTCTCAGCCCTAATCTAGATAAAAGCCCTTGCTTCTTGAGCAAAGAGCTTATTTTCTGCAGTAAGAAGATGAGGGTGCTAAATCTTGGAGAGCCAGGGGAGTACTGCTATTTAGAGGAGGGGATGAGGAATCCCAAGACCCAACTGTCTCAGATCTTACACTAAATGTTCCCAACCTCACCCTGGTTTGTAAGTGAAGGCACACCAGAGGATGACCTGGGACAGCCTGCACCCTCATCAGAAAAGACGACCCAAAGTTCGTCAAAGTAATTTCAGTTGATTGTGGCCACGGCTCAGACTCCTGAAACAGCTCTTCTGCCAACATGTGTTCACATCTTCAGACACTTTAGACCCGGGGTTGTAAGAATATACAGGCTCCCTAGAGCTAGAGTAAGCCTACCTGTCAGCAAATCTCCAGGGAAAAGCCAAGCAGAGGTGTCTTTGGGTCACATCCAAGACTATTTGCAGGGGATGGAGTCTGGATCTCCATGGGACACTCCCAGAAGGAAACCTGTGTTTGGACACATTACACCAGCGGCACATCTGGGATTGGAAGGTCAACCCATGGGTGGGCAACAGACACATCAAGCATCCTGGGTTGAGCTGTGGTGAGGGAATGCCCTGGCCATAAATAGGAAAAAAAAAAAAAGAAGTCATGACAGCATGGGGACACCTCCACTCTCAGGTACCATCTAACCTCACTCTTGCTAGCAAGACAGCTGTCACCAGAACCAGCCGCATTACTGCTGCAGAGGACAGGAGCAAAGGAGGCTGTCTGGCAGCTGCAGATAAGGGATGAGCAGATGGATGTGGTGGGGTGGATCCTGGGGGGGTGGGAGGGAAAGTTACAGGCCTGAGAGTCTTAAAGGCACGAGAAGAAAGAGAAATCAAATCAAAGCTAAATGCTGCAGCTCTCCCTCTCACTACAATCCTCGGTGTTGAAATAATCCAGGAGTGCTGTGAATACCTGCAGAGAGGGCTCTGAACATCTGATTTTGGATTCAAACCACAGCACAGAGCAACCAGCACCAGCAGCATTAACCCAGAGCACGGCAGGAAGCAGCAAGCCCCTGTCTTTCTTCTTGGCCATCCCAGGGAGGCTTCCAGACCATGTCATCCCCATGAAGCCCTCCCAGAACACAACCTCCCATTTAACAGACTGTCACCTACAGCTACAGCAGCCTCAACACCAAGGCTCTTCCCTGCTGGGAATGTTGATCCTGTCCCAGTGTGGGACTCCCAACCATTGGGACAGAGAGGGTTTTATCCCTGTTTTACAAATGAGTGGACAGCATCACGAGGTGGTCTCCACAGAACCCAGGGTCAGGGTCTCTCTCAGATTCACCCAAGCTCTTATCTTTGCCAGGACAGGGAAATACATTTATTTTTTAATTAAAAAACCTAACCCACAGAAGAACAGCTATGCCTCTCACCCACGCCTGCTTTCTCTTAACACACCCCCAGCTCTGTGAAGAATTTCCCAGCCAGGAACAGCAGTCTTCAATTCTTCATGAGCAGCAGTTAGTCTCACCACATTTTTTATTGTGCATCATGAATTTTAATAGAAATACAGAGAAACCCCAATCCCTCAGCACCGAGTCATTGAGACAGGCAGGATTTGTACAAGGTGAGAGGTGCTACTGGTTTAACACCGTCACAGCAAATGGGTGTGGTGGGTGAGGGGAACCCCACGGAGCTACTTCCATCCACAGAGGGAAATCGTCCTACACGGGTTGCAGTAGGGTGCCCTGACTTGGGAGCTCCATATCAGTGTCTGTGAAGGTTATGAGAGCCCCAAAATAACCAGCCCAGAAAGAAACCAGTGAGCCTGCCCGCTCCATCAGACACACAGCACTTCCCACCCCTCCTCTTCACACACAGGAGATGACCCCACACACCGGCAGCCCTTCCCTCTGTTACCAGTACCCCAAATGCTGACCCCAGACCAACCCAGAGATATCAAAGAGATTCCTGGCTTAAACGACCTCTCTGGCTCTGCTGAGGGGTTTCTTCTCCATTGTGGCTTTGGTAGCAAATAGACTGATCACTTTGCTTTCTCCTTCTGCAAAGTGTTTCTCCCCTCCCCCATCACTTACAGACATCAGCACTGGCACCACACAGATCCCTGCCTTCCCACACAGAAGGGATTAGTGATTCACCCTCTGGCTTCAGCACCTCTGGAAGCCCAAGAAACTAGATTAAACTCCTCTAACATGTCTTTGGCATCTTCTCCCAGAAGGTTAAAACAAACCAACCAACCACTCCAAACAGCTTCATTTACCTGAAGGAAAAGCAACCCCTGCTAACACTTGGCACAGAGGAGTTCAGTGAGGAGATGGATGGACAGTTCAGTGGAGGTTTCCCATTTCCAGGTATGGGCTTGCTCCCAGGCATGCTGAAGGCTGCAATCTTACAGCAGAAGCCCCAGAGGTTTGTGGCTGGAAGTGGCCTTTTCTGGGGAAATGAGCAGAACGATGCCCAGAGCACCCTGTCCCTGCAGAGGGGGCAGCAGGGAGAAACCTTTCCCAAACATTCTGCAGTTCTGTGGTTTAGCCCTACCAGCTGCTGGAACCCCATGAACAACTCAAGGGGAAATCTGGCTGCAGCAGCCGACACAACCACCCTGTGTTGTACTATTGAGCTCACACTCAGCCCTCAGACTCACAGAACTGTTGGGGTTGGAAGGGACCTCCAGAGATCATCGGGTCCAACCCCCTGCCAAAGCAGGGTCCCTAGCACAGGGCACACAGGTTGGCGTCCAGATGGGTCTGGAATATCTCTAGAGAAGGAGACTCCACACCCCCCTGGGCAGCCTGTCCCAGGGCTCCCTCACCCTCACCAGGAAGAAGTTCTTCCCCATGTTGGTGTGGAACTCCCTGTGCTCCAACTTGAGGCCATCGCCCCTTGTCCTGTCCCCACAGACACTGAGAAGAGGCTGCCCATTGCCCCTGTGTCCCACACTTCAGACACTGATAACCACTGATCAGATCCCCTCTCAGTCTCTTTTCTCCAGGCAGACCAGCCCCATGTCACTCAGCCTTTCCTCCTAGGGGAGATGCTCCAGGCCCTTAGTCACTTTCACAGCCCTCCACTGGACTTCCTCTGGGAAATCCCTGTGGTTTTTGTACCAGGGAGAGCCCAGCTCTCCATGACAAGGACGTGCTTCTCTAGGTATTTTGACTTTGTCAGGGCAACTGTTCCAGGGGGCCATTATCTGCTCCAGCACATTCAGCTACGCCGACCAAGCAAAAGCAGACAAGTCCTGGCAGAGCTGGGCTCCAACAAGCCCTGGACACCAGGGGACTCCTTCCTCCAGCCAGCCAGCTCAAACACAGCAGCTTTCAAACCGCTCTCATCAGCGCCAGGGTCTGCGCCAGCCTCCAGCTGTGCTCAGCCTTTGAGAAGATGATGGCCACTTCATGTGCCAGGGTACAGGCTTCCCCCCCATGCTGCAGCCACTTGTTTGTTTTATGCACGTACAGTCATGCCCGGGCAACTGCTCGGTGGAGGGAGCATTGCCACTGAAAGCCTGCTTTGTGTGGGGCTGCATCCCTCCTCACACCAGTGCTGGAAGGCAGGAACCCCCACAGCAGGGTGCCTTGCCACCAGGCAGACCGCAGGGCTCTGGTGATGGGAGACCATCCTCATGCAAGCAGCATGCCCAGGGCAGGTACTGCTGGGAGATCTCCTGCCATGAAGACTTCCTGGATCCCTACAAACCATTTAATTCATGCACGATGGGGTGTCATAGATAACTACGAGCGGGTTGTGCTCCTGGTGCACCGAGCAGGGAGTTTGCCTTGCTCACAGCCAGCAGGAACCAAGATCAAGCAAGATCCAAAGTGGTGGGAGAAAGGAGAAGAATTCCCTCACCCACAGAAGCTGGGCAACACAGGGACTGTGGCATTATTTAAAACGGGAGATGGAGAAAAGTTCAAATCTTCCAAAGAACAACAAGGCACATAATTCCCATTGCCTTCTGGGCAAAGTTAGGCAAAGGAGCTGGGTCTTGGTCAATAAATACATCTTGCAGCCAGCAAGATTTTGAGCCATCTCCCTGGAAACATCACCTCTCTCCTCCCGATATCACTGTTGATATTAATTCTGAATTAAAACAGACCCTGTGCTTGTAGCCAGCACCAGCTGGCGGGGCTGAGGTCAGTGACAGTCACAACAGAGGATGGCAAATGCTCAGCAATACCCCCTTTAATCAATAGCAGGAACAGGCTCATCTAATTGCTCTGACCTTTGCATGGTAAGCCTTCTGCTCTCCAGGCTGGCCTTCAGCAGGGGAGATCCACAAGCCCAACTTACTCCTTACAAATTTCCCGCTGTTCCCTTTTCCTGCCCAAGAGCAAGACCCAAGAAAAGTGAACCAATTCCCAGGGCTTTCCACAAGCAGCCACAGGCATGGGGGAACCTGTGGGAACAGGAATGAGCCAAGGTGTCGGGCTGTCTCTGCTGCACCCGACACATTGAGGAGCTGCTTCTCTCTGACACTCACCTGGAGCGAGTACCAGTTTGTAGGACCGGCTTTGAGCTTGTCTAGAAGCCCCACACAGCAGCCCTGAGGATGCTACAGGGCCTCTGCTGCAAGAAACCCCTCTCTCTAATTAAAAGAGCACATCTGCAGCCTCAGACACTGCGCAGGGGACACCACACACCTACCACTACACGAGTGCTGGGGTTGGGTGTGTTGGTTATTGAAAATACATACAGAGACAAAGAGAAAAGCACATTGTCAGGTGGGGGGGGGCTTTCAGCACAGCGTGGTCTTGGTGGCAGCTGTGGAGCATGGCAGAGAGCAGGACTGCCAGGGGGAGCAGCGTGGGCACAGTCCTGGCCAGCACCCAGAGCCCCCAGCACCAGGAAGCCCAGCAGGTCTCTCCGTGCTGGTTGGGATTGCTCCTTCAGGGAGATCTCCCAGCTCTCCCTTTCCCCAGCAGCACCTTGGCTGGTCCTGGTGCAAGAGATGCCAAGGAGCACGGCCTCAACTGGAACCTCACTGAGGAATCTTTGGTCCTGTGCCAGAGCTCAGCTGCACAAGATCTGGGCACTGACCAAGTCTAAGTGAGCACATGAACTAGGAGACCACTTGGGAACATCCATGGAAAGGGCTGGAGAACTGCTGCCATTAGAACAGTTTTTCCCATCTCTTCCCTAAATTAATCCCCTCCATGCCACAGGATCTGACAGAGCAGTGCACCTTCGTGCTACTGCTCCTGACACTAGTTCAGGACATGCAGCCACAAGACCCAACAGATGCACATCCCAACTCCCCAGCAGTCCCAGCTGGATGCTCCCAGCTCCCTTTGGGCCCACGGACACCCCAGGAGGGCTGCGGGGTCCCTGCAAGGGAGCTTTTCGCTGGGTAAAGGCCCTTAGATCTCCAGGCAGAGCCGCGAACCCTTCCTGCTGACCCGAGTCCCACAGAGGACTCGGGCTGAGCTCTGCTCTGAGCAGGCGGGGCGGCAGCACGGACAGACGGACGCACGGCCCCTACCAGCCCCGCACACCCTCAACAGCACTCAGGACACCTTACAGCCCTCTCTCTACTGCTTAATTCTCGTGCGGCTTTACCAGAGCCGCTTTCCCCGCAGGACCAGGGGCAAGAAGGGGTTGGCGTGTCCGTGTGTCCCCCCTGCAGGGGGGGGGGGGAACAGCCGCTCCCAGCCCGCGGAGGCGCCCGGCTGCGGGGTGATGCTGCTCGGCGGAGGCAGCGGGGCCGGGGGAAGCCTGAGCTCCTGCCACCATCTAGCGGCACCGCTCCGCGGGCGCAGCCCCGCCGCTGCCGTGCTCTCGGCCTCCAGCTCACCCCGAGACCCCCCCCTTGAGGCACAGCATCCCCCTTCCCCAGCCGACGAGGTTCGGTTTCTCTCGGTACTGCTCGTTATTTGCTCGCAGGAGGCTCCAGGCACCTCTCCCTGAGCCAGAGCAGCTCTCGGTTTCTCCTTGTTTCTGGCCACACGTGCTCGCTCCCATCTCACACAGGATTTCCTCAGAAACGTTTGTTTTCCATCTGTTTTTCCCTTCCTGAGCCATAATAAACCAACAAGGAGGCTGGAGCTTAAAGGTTGGGGGGCAATTTCAGCCCCCTCACTGCCCTGAGCCCTGTAGCAAGGTTTTAGCCATAACCACAGTCTCCTAAACCCCTTTGAGATTTGATTTGCCCCACTCCAGAGACACCCCTGTAGCCCTTCCCTGACCCCTTCCCACAAGCAGGTACTCACCAGAGCTGCAGGAATCCAGTAGCTCCAGCAAAGCCTGTCTGCCTCCAAGTAGTAACTTACAGGGCACCCAAACCATGAATTTAGTGCCCAAGATACCTCCTCAGAGGTCACCTCACTGACTGGGGAGGTGGGTAGTGACTGCCCCAGTTCAGTCACAACCTCCCACCGCCCAGCTAAGGAGCCATCAGGCGATCAGCACCTCCCAGAGGTCAGGATCAGGCTCTGTCTCCATAACCTTCCCCAGCTGTGCTGGGCCAGGGCTGCCAGCCTGGCTGGCTCTAGCTAAATAGCAGAGCAAAACAAGCCCAAATGCAATCACCTGTCCTCATTAATCTGCAAACTGATAAATCCTCTCACCTGAGACCTCCCCACACAGCAGAGTGGGCAGTAACTGTTCTCAGCTGCTTAGCAAGTGCTGCTGCCAAGGGAAGGAGAGACTGTGAGTCCAGGGGACACTGAATTAAACTCCAGGGTGAAAATCCTTCTTGGGGTGCTGAGCTGTGGCAAGTGCTGCTGGGAGGAGGTACAAACAGGTTATAAAAATCACATCTTACCCTTGTGCCTGTTATAATATGTCACTTTTGTTAATACAGGGCTCGGGGGTGAGATGGATACCAGGACAGAACGGGTTTACCCACAACTTTCATTTGCTCACCTTCCCTGAGCTGCTGCTGTGTTCCCACCCTTTCCCCACAGACACAACAACTCGGTGGTGTGATTTATACTGAGACCATAGAGGAGAGAACACTGTCCCCCACACTGTAAAGCTCCTTCTTGGCTAGAAGTTAAAGGTCATTACCAGAAGGGTTCTTTTCAAAGGCTAAAGGAGAATGTACTTATTGTGAAATGTTTTACTCATAAACATTAATAAAGCCTATGAAAAAGGTGGCCCATGGATTGTCCTTTATTTATAGCTACAGCTGAAATCTTGTGTTATTTACTTCATCAAGGTGCAAGAACCACAGTGCAAGGAGCTAACAACAGAGAGCAGGAAGAAATCTATGCTTAGGTCCCAACTGTTTCTTTAACATCCTACAAAGAAACACCTTCAAAAGGTAAATAGGGAATATCAGTTCTGCTAGGAAGCCTGGAAGGTTGGGGGACAGCCTCACCCACCCTGCAGCAGCATGGTCAGGTGGATGTGTTTTCTATTGGAGGGTAAGTTCCTGCTCTTAGTAAAGCTCACAGCACTTAGCAGAGCTGTTAAAGCCCTTTTTATAAAGGAGAAACTCAGATCTGCAGACACTAAAGCTGCCCAAGTTACCCAGGGAGGCAGAGCAAGCTCCTGAGAGCTGGTGGGAACACCTCAGCATGAGTGCAGGAGGAAGATACCAATCCAGGAAGCTTGCACCTTGCTTCACAGCATGGCTGCTAGTTATTGAGCTGACCTTTTCTCAGCCTGGGGTTTAGGGACACCTCAAGGTCAGTCCCCAGGCTACCTTTGAGCAGTTGGCACAAGCAGGCAGACACACGCCTCTCCGTTGACAGATGCCACACAGGAACCTTTGTGTTTGCAACTTCTCCAGCATCTCTGAGGCAGGTATTTGTGGGGCTCAGAAAACAGCGTTCTGCAAGTCACTGGATTAGGCAGCTAGGAGCAGACAAAGGAGTCACCAGAGTTTAACCCAGACGTGGGTTTCCACCGTTCCCTTCAGCTTTATTTCCACTGTCCACCAGGCAATTCATCACAAGCCCAGATTTGATTGGAGCTGGAGGGAAAAGGAGAATTTACAATCCAGATTTCAGCAGCTGCCAGCATATTCATTCACAGGAACTCTGGAGCACAACATTTCTTTGGAACTCTCTTTAAAAAGAGGGGCAAAGCAGTTTTCTTGCAGGAAGGCAGCCCTGCTGGGAGAAGGCAGATGCTGTTCCTCGTTTGCAGCAATACTTTCACACACCACCAAAATATTTGGCACAAAGGACCCGATTAAAGAAAAGCCATGGCTGATGGCAGATGGTACTTCTCATCCCAGGCTGTAGCAGCCTGCTAACATTAGATGTAATCTGATTGCAAACACAGCACACGCATTTTTTCCAGATGAGCAAGCTTTACATAGTTTTTCATTGCCCTTATTTTAGTTTGTTAACAAACATCATCGTTGGGAGCAAACAGCCTGATTACAGTTTTATCAAATGATTCCCTTCTGCTCACCCCACCCATCCAGCACATGGGTCACATCAGCAAAACGGCCTTTCCCCCCCTCCTCCATTGTACTACCTGTTTCTAACATCTGATTTTAAGCTGCTAGTACTATCAGGAGCCAGAACTGAAAGACATAGCTGGCCTGAAACCTCCCCAGGCAGCCCACAAGCAGCCCCTGGCATCTGGGCTCTGAGGGCTTTCGTTTTTAGTAGCACTTCTACAAAACAAAGCCAGGCATTTGCCAAATAGTGGCTGCCCAAGTTATGAAAGAGAGTTTGTTTAACAGAAAGCAAGTGAATACACGTCCGACCGCCTTTCTCTTCCTCTTCACTGGCTGAGGGGCAGAATTCAGTGCAGGCCAAAGACTGCTTTGCCAGTTAAAGTAGTGGCAGACTCACTCAAAGCCGAGGCCACGCTAACACAGGGCACTGACAGCCCTTCAGGGGAGGCGCTTCAGCACCAAGCCAGGGTTCCTACAGCCAATACCAAGGGGATTTGTAAAAAATACTCTATTAAAAAGTAACGTTTTCAAGAGTCATTTCACCTCAGGAAAAATGATAAAAGGCAAATCTATGCCAGTGCTCTCACAGCACTGCCATTCACTGCCAGACCTGAACAGGCACCGTTGGGGTGCTTTGTTTTTGGAGTAGCAAGACAGGCCGGCTGCCTGCGGTTGTTAAATACACCGTGCTGAGCCTTTCACACGCTTCCAAGAGCACTACTGAGGATGTCTTTCCCACTCTCTCAAGCACTAAAGACATCCAGGCCCAACTTCTTCCAGATGCCCTGGAACTGGAGCTAGAATTTAACAAGTGGCATGATCTTGATATCAGCAGCCATCATCCAATCTACCTTCATCCTCCAACCACCTCCGGTCCCCTGAGGGTGCTCTGAAACACCCGACATCTGGTCATGGTTCAGCTGAGTGACTTACACAGCAGCTGTAGTGAGGAGGAGGAGGAGGAAGGCATGATCATCATGGAGGAACAGCAACAGGACAGATGGGTCAAGGCTGCAAATTCTGCCTTGCTCATCATGGGCACCAGCTACTTGCCCAGCCCTGAGACAGACAAAAGGAAAACATCTACATACGGTGCTCGCTGCACCAACACAGGGTTTGAAATTGCAACCTGTAGTGGATTTTCACTACTGCCATCCTCCACTGGTCCATGTAACAGATGATTTATGAAACCTCCACAACAGTAACTTAGCAGCAGAAATAAAGACAACAGAATAAACTTCATCTTTTTTATTCTGCAAAGCAATATGCACATCTTACAAACACAAAATTAATCTAGGAGAGAAATGTCATTTCCAAATCAGCTATTAACCATCATGCAACAAGACAAGTGAAATGTAAGAAGAAAACAAACAAACAAAAGCCATCTTAACCCTACAATCACCTGCAGAGGGTTGAAAACCAAGGCTCAGATTCTCTATGTAATGCCAAAGGAAAACGCAAAACAAAACGGCAGCTTTCTAAGAACAAGAAAACACGTACAAATAGAATCAAAACTGATTCAAGTCATAGTTAAAAAGAAAAAGAAAACAAAAAAAGGAAAGATCAATATGATCTGAACTTTAATATTAAGTTTTTACTCTTCTGTTTGGCTGCATTTAACTTTTGTACATTGTGCCTGGGAGCAATCCAACACGCCTCAATATTGCAGCACTTCAACCCGATGGGTACCCTTACCTCTCTGCTGCAATACAGGGGTGCAAAGGGATAAACTAAGGCCAAAAATGACAACTCTCTAACATTTTCCCTCAGGGTTTGTGGGCTGCAATCTTAGTACCCCTGGGTACCTCGATACAGCAGGTGGTAAGCTGCAAAGCAGGCTCCTCTGATGACAAACAGCTAAACCAGCTTTCAAAAAATCCTGTTTTCCCCAACAGACCAAAGGCCAGTTGGGACATTTGGAGTTTGATGTTTAATTTGCTGAAACAGAAAGGACTCAGCTTTGCTTTTTTTAAAGGAGTCACGTTGTGTTGGGTGTTTCCTGTTTCCAGAATCTGCACCACCACCCCGACCTGTCTCCTCTTCCTGCCTTTGGTCCCCAGATGAAGCCACCCTCGTAGGCAACTCCAGAAGTCAGAACTAATGCAGAAGGCTGGGTATGCGCGAACAGCTCGGACAGTTTTCATGAGAAGCCATCTACCTGTTTTGACTTCCCTGACTGATTTCAGGGAAGCACTATCAGCCCATAGCAGCATCAGGAGAAAACTGGAAACTTCATTTTATCCCTAGACTTCAAATCAGGCCATCTCTAAAGCTTTGCCTTAACATCCCCGGAGCTAAACACGTTAGTTCATACCACTTAAGTAACTGAAATTCTATAAAGGAAAGATGTTCTGAAGGAAAGGGGGACCATTTTGCTTCAAACACTCTGAAGACTAATGAACTTACTGAAGTCCCATACTTCCAGAGCAGTAGGGTACCGTTCAGTAGTCTCTGTAGGTAATAAACTAAGAATCTTATGCCAGCATAATTGAGACTGTGAGATTTTTTTACTTGAGTTTCTTCTTTTGTGTGGTTTAGAGCAAAACTTTACCAAAGGAGAACAAAAAAATACAACCCAAAAAGCATGATGTGTATGTATGCCAGCCTCCAGTTATAGTACCTGACAAGAATGCTGAAAGACAAGATGAAAGGTCAATTAAGGCAACAAGTGAGATTTTTAAAAGCAGTGGTGGAAATGTCTGCAGGGAAACCCTGATTCCTGAAAACTAAGGAGGCTACTCAATAACAAGCCAGAAAGAAACAGAAAAAGTTGAAGCAGGAAAGGGAGAAACACACAGAATAAACCCTCTGGTTTAAGAACAGACACAGAGAGCAGTGTGTGTCGCACTGTGTGGTTTCTTTGACCTTAATCACAACAGCCCTTAGTTCTCTCCTTGTCATTTTCCCCTGAGTGGACAGCGTGAAATGGAAATGGGACAAAGCTAATCAAAGTGTCATTTTCAGCTGCCCTTCAGAGATGGATGGAGGGTCCCAAAGTGAAGCTCTATACCAGACTATGGGATTTCTTCTCCTTTCATTATTTGCACTCGCCCAAGGCTGTGCAGAGCCCCAGCAGACTGTTAATACAATACAGCTTTTTATTAAGTTTCGCTTTCTAGAAAAAATAAAAAGCAAAAGAAAAAAATAAAAAGCTTAGAGAAAGCTGCTCTGCAGCAGACATGCAATCCTGGGTTGAGGGCTGCGGATGGGAGGCCAAGTGGAAAGCTTTCCGGACAGTCTCTATGCTGACTGATTCTCTGGCATTCAGCAAGCCAAATAGGGAAAAAAAAAATCAAATAAAAATCAAAACTTAGCACTTTTCAAGAAGAAACATTTTTAAAATGGGACTCACCTCTTACTTTTTGTTTTTTTAACTATCAATAAAGCACAAGTTTGTCCTACAACCAGCACTATTAAAATGTGAATATGTGTTTTCTTCCCTCCCCCCCCCTCAAAAAAAAAATCTAAAACGTTGATATCTTTTCTTGCAAGCAAGGAGCAAATGGAAGAAAGTATTAGGCCACACAAATACACATTTAATTCATGTAGTAGATTGGTGGCTTTGGAAATGCAGTATTATATCAAAGGTGCATACTGTTTCAAACACACTGTACATATCATTGGGCAAAAAAAACAAAGATCTGTTGGTTTGTTTGAGACACTTGCAAAGGCATCTTAACCTGCCCAGATGCAGCTAGACAAAAATATCTTGCTCTGACTATATGTAGCCATATCACTAAACATATCTACACAAACATTCGGCTATGTCCACAGGTAAAGACTTGAAAGTTTCCGGCCGCACTACGATGCGGAACGAGTGCATCATCTGACCTATTCTGAATATACTTTTATAAATATGTACAAATCAATTACAGGCACTTGAAATGTCTTTGGTTGGAATAAACCAACATTGCAAGATAATGTATTCACAGAGTGTTAAGACCCATTCTGGGTTCAGCAGGCAATGATTACGGTTCTCAGTCATTCTCAGTAAGAGGAGAGGGTGGATTATGCTTCTGACAAAGCAACCTAAACAAGAGGAAAAAAAAAGCATTTAATTAAAGTCACATTCTTAATCCTGTAACAGTGATATTACTTATCACCACACAGCTGGCATATCTCCTTGCCTTTCCAATGAACCTTGAAAAGTCTAACTTGGAAAGGAAATCAAAGTAAGTCTGATGGGGTTTTGTACTTCGTGTAACCAATGAAAGAACCCCCCCCCAAGCCCCAACCAACCCCCCTTCCTAATGAATCAAACCAGCTTACGGTACAAAATATCATTAATATCAAAAAGGGCCAATGTTAGCTTCCTACTTCACAATTAAACATATCCATTTTAATCCTGCATGAGAAGTGCGGGTCTCTGATGCAGCACCTGTTTCGACAGCTCTGTCATTGTCTTAATATCATTCTGATTAACCACCATGAGGGTTGTGTATCACATTTTATTCAAAGTTTTCAGTCTGCTGTGATAAAAGATAAATAGAACTACTCAATGCTACCTGTCCAATGCCTCTATCTATTCCAAGGGGTGCAAGTAATGCCAGAATTATGGAGCTGCCTTCCAGCACTTCCTGAACTGCAATAATCCACTTCCATGGGAGAGAAACCTAACTCTGAGGATCTACAAAGCACATGTACGTGTTTTTAGCAGCAGTCAGTACTGTCCACAATGAAACACCCATGTCTATTTGAAAAGGAATTAAATCTAGAGATAAGAAAAACCAGTCTGTCCTATGTAAAAAAGGAAGTTTTCTGTGTTTTCTTATCAGAGTCAATATTTTGCTGTTACAAAGACTCACCTTTTCAGAGCAGAATTCTGTGTTGCTTTGCCGCAGTTTGCTGGGTCTGCCTTTAATAACTGCATAGCAGAACATTGTAATCACCATCACAAAAAGGAAGTAACTGGTATGCATGAGATGCAGGTTTATTAGAGAGCGATCATCCTGCACAGAGAATTAAAACCATTTACTGACAATGCACCAATAGCTGGCATTTTATATTAAAGCCATAATTATCAGATCAGCACAGAAATTACTTCATGAATCAAGTTTCTCCCCGTTATGCAGCTGGCACAGTAATGAAAGTGATTCCTAATTGTGGCACATAAAAAGCCAAAATGGTCCTGATGTTAGAAATCTGAACTACAGATCTCTCCCCATTTGCTGGCAGTGTCTTTCATCAAATGATTTCAAAATATAAATGTTAGTTATTAAAAGCTGTGAGGCACATGGAGATTGCATGCAGACCATCATGCACCAGGGGTAAAGCTTATCCAACCCTCTCTCTCAACCCTTGCACCACATAATAAACCAGTGCTAAAGATGAAGATTTTAGGACATGAGTAGAACCACATTCAATGAAAACAGAGCTAAGCATTTATTCAAGGCAACATATAAAAACACCATGGCACTTACATCTGGAACTATAACAGTTAGTTTGGGGTTTAAAGCATGATAGACTTTTCCGATTGCTCCTTTATAACACCAGAATGGGTTATAGTCTTGTGCATATTTTGTATTAGAGTCCCTTGCTGTGGTAAAGATCTTGTACCAAAGCGTGGCGTTGCTGTATGTTTCAGGAACACAATGTGGTGGCTGGCTGCAGAAAACCAGAAACAATTAGCACCCTGATTGCCATTCTCCATGTTCAGTAAGGACAACTTCTGGAGCCAGGGCAGCATAAAACAGAGTTTGATTTTGGACACTCCAAAAACAACGAGAAAAAACAAAGCTTAACCAAAACAGTGCATGAAACCCATATGGTGCCTATACTAAGACCAGGATTTAACTGCACATTGTTCCTGTAAGTCAACACTTCATTAGCAACAACTTCATTAGATAAACCCTGGTTTTCATAGGGCTGTATACAGTAGTAGGGATCTATCTGGTGGTTCTCCAGTGTGTTTTGGATGGTGTCAAGTCTGGAGAAGAAAAAGGGAAACTATTTTGATGAAGGGTCTGTACCTGCCTGGGCACGGCAGCAAAGCAACATTTGGCTTACGCTGATCTCTCAGCAGGGAAGAGGATAAGAACCTCAGTGTTCAGCCTTAGCTCTCACACAAGGCAGTGAAACTAGGCTATAGGCTATCTTTCCTAAACTTGCACAGATTTTTTTTTTTGTTCCTAGTGAATGTAAATCACAGGTCACAGTGAAAATCAGGTAGGGGGCTATAGTTCAAAACATCCACAGGAAAATCCAGTATTGCTAGAAGACCACAAAAGTCTCTAGACAGGGTTTTACTGCGGAGGAAGGAAGGTACATAATTTCCACAGTCAATAATGTTCATCAGGAAGGAACAACCTCAGCGAACCAGCTAAGGAATTAATCACCCAGTACCCATTTGATAGAGGAGTGTTTAAAATGCACTTACACGGTGACAGGAAATACATTGCTGGCTGCTGTCACAGTCATGCAGGTTGTGAACACGACCTGCTCGCAGTGGCCATGAAGAACGCAGTCATCTGAATTCCAGGCAGCTGGCAGGGTGAATGTAATATTTATCTCCTCATGGGATTCTCTGCCTTTGAGAAAGGAGAAAAGGAAAGCTGATTTTCATTTACAAAAGTATCTGAGCAACAATCACTAGGATAAGGACAACATACAAATGACTAAGGCAGCAACCACCACCCTGAATCCATGCCTTTGAAGTCATCCAGGATCTGTACTATCACCAAAGAGAGCAAAAAGAAAAGTTAAAAACCAAACCAAACTACAAAACCCTCAGCTGTTGGTCTTTCTAATCCCTCCTGCCCCCAGAAGTGGGGTCATTAGGCTCCTTTCAGAAATTCAAAACTCGCTATTTATGAGTGAATTCATGCATAATCAGAGAACTTCGTTAGCCTTTTTTCTCCCAAAGGCTTTGCTCCACATTTGCTTTTTCTGATGCTTACTTTTCAAATTGGAGTTACTTGTGTAGACAAAAAGGTGCCAGCTGATACTGAACTGCAGATTTACTCCAGATGGACATATTCATACTGAAAATGAACCCAGGCTACTGGAAATGGAACTTGCATTTGATAGCTCTTAAAGCCATAACAAAACATCATAAAATACAGTAATAGAGATTTACAGCTAGAGTATATGTCTCCTCACAGGTCTCTGAGGTTCAAGACATCTTTAGGCATTACTATAAAATGCAACCCTGGCTAAAAGCTAGAATTCAATGATCTATGATGAATTTCTACTAATTTTCTACAATCACCTGTCAGAACTTGCTGGCGGGGCAGCCCCAGAGCAGATCAGTCTCTTCACACCACAGGAACTGTAAACATCTTAATTATTGTTGTTTGGGATATTAGACCTTATTCATGCATGCCTTTTACATACACTATTTTTTTCAGACTACATGCCACTTCATCTCTAATGGATATCCTTTAATGCTTTTAAAATGTGAGTTAAGGGCTCAAAGGTGTATCAAGCTAGAAGTGCAGATAGTCACCGCAGAAGCTTTTGTTCCTTGGAATTTCTCTGGCTTAAAAATTACCTTTCCTTGTCATTAGGTTAATCATTTAAAACTGCAAATCAAAGCCTAATGTTGGCAAACCTGCAGGTTCTTTTCCATTCTGGATTTTTCCTAGCAAACAAGTGAAGGGGTCTATATAGGTATCTGCTCCCAGCGTAGCTGGAGACACATCTGTGTTCTAAGCCAACAAATTTCTCTCTCCAATAATATGCTGAATTTGTATCTGATTATGTAGCTCTCATTCAGATTTATAAAGGTCAAGTCTTGCATACCTGAGAGTCCAATTTGGTGTCCAAAAATGGTGGAACTCAGGTGTGTGACGTTGCGAGAATATCCACCAAACGGTCTGAGTGGGTCCAGGGTCAGCGTGATGGTAACTGAGATGTTGATCGGGCCGGAGTCCTCCAGAGCCTGTGGGGACTGCGTAGAAGATCTCGCCTGTCCGCTGGTCACGGTGCTTTCTGGAGTTGTGGTATCATTGATGAGATGCTTTAAGGTTTCATTCTCAGATATACAGAAGTCCAAATCATTAAACCTCAGGAGGAAAGTATTCCAGTCCTTAAAACAAACGTGAAGATTTGAGCCAGATTAGCAAGCTAACCATTGATTGCCACTTCTCTGGAGCAGACCTCGGTACGTACCATCCCACCCACAGTTCCAAGCCACGTCACAACAGTCACATGGCTCACAAAGCAAGCACAAATACCAGCATGGCTGTCTCAGCAGCAGGCAAGGTGTTTACAAAAATTAGACGTGTTCGATCCCAGGCACCGCCTGACCACTGCTCAGTACAGCAGCAGAGTGTTCTCCTTTAAACTACCAAAGGGATATACTAACTAGGTCTGTTCTCAGCATGCCCAGGCTATGAGTGGTTTCCAGCAAGGTCTCCCTCGTTACAGAACAGTACTACTAGGTAAGAGGCTTCACAAACAAAGTAGCTGACACAGCAGAGTAAGAAAAAGGCTTCTAGCCATAGCAGTGAAGATCCAGGTCAGACAATACAGCCTCACCTTATTGAAGCTGTATTATACAATAAGCTTTTGTATCTTATTGATACAGCCTTTGCTTATTGAAATAAAGCAAACAAACTATTCAAACATTCATACTGTATGAATTTAGAGGCAAATATAAATGAAGACAATCTCCCACAAGACTCTGTGCACTCCCTTGAAAGGGTTCTTGGGAGGGAAGAAACCTCAACTCATTACCTTTGGGCATGTTTTTTGAATTAGTATTCCCACTGTTTAACTCAGGATCTTCTTGTACCTACCTCTGTCATTTCTGGTGACTTGATCTCCTTGATTTTGAAGAAATACCCCAGTGTCAGAAAAGCTATTGCCATCGCGCTGACACTGATCATAAAGACCACAAGCGGAGGTCGACTGCTGATGTAAACCTTCAGGTTCTCCAACAGGTTTATGTTGAACATTATTCTGATTGTTCACCTGAAAAGAAAGAATATTACAACAATGTCTCTGGGTTGTGTGTGCGCTGCAGGGCGGGGATCAGCAGATCACCTAAGGCAAAGTTCGACAACAAGAACTGGAATCGTATCCTGAAGTGAGAGTCAATTCTGTGACTTGGTACTGTTCACTGAACACAGACTCAGCAGGTCTTAAATAAAGCAGAAATCAAAATATGCTCAACATCACCTTCCCAGCATCTGAAATTGCCAGCTGGGAACAGACCTTAAGAAATGAGGACAACTTCTAGCACAGAGACGCTGCTCATAAGCGGTAAAGCAGTTCTGTTCTTTCCCCACACTTCCAGGCAAGACATACACTGCTACTCTTCAATTCCAGCAGTATCTGAATTCATCAAATTACAGCGTGGACAGAGTTGTAATGCAGCCCACAGATAAAACTTTGTACATCCTTGCACATACTTTCAAAACTGAGACTGAAGCCTTAAAGATCCCCCCCTTTGCCTCACCCCTAGCCCCAAATGCATCCACTTCCAAAACGGGATCCCAGAAGCATCCTACATTATTCTAGGCTTCTGCATCAAGAGTCCCGTGGTCAGAAACACCCAACAACTGCATTAGGGTGTGGGGGTGGAAGACCCTTTTATTTGATTCTTGCAGGGTCTACAGAATTTTTGCTAGAGCCTGTAAACAAAGAGAGGACCCTATACATCCTGAGGCAGTGTACAGGATAATGAATTTTTAGCCAAGATACACTGTTGTGTCTGATTCCCCTTAAAAATTTTCATTTGCCGAGCAGAAAGACGCAAACTAAGCTCCCCCACCTCCACTCAAAATGAAAAGCAAACAGTACAGTGCTAAAGGGCAGCCTGGCAGCATCCACTTCAGAAGCTTCACAGAACTTCAAGCAAAACCTCTTATCTTTGTCTTACCTAAAACCCTGGTTGCAAAGACCTTTAATCCCAACTAAACTAGATACGTTAGTTATCCTCAAAGTTCACGGGAAAAGGTAAACTTTGGGACTAGCATCTAAATGGAGCAGTGCTTTAATTGAGCACTGCAATGGTTAATGATGGAGCATTCATACAGCTCTGATAAGATTTAATTAAATCAGGGACTCTGGTCCCTGCAGGTCTGAGTGATTCTCACCGACTTTTATTAGAAGCACAAGCCATTTACAATCCAGATGTAGCACGGCTGAAAAGCTGTACGCCTGAGGATGAGAGGGACAGGTTTTGAGAAGGGGGGCAAGGGAGCAAGTGATCTTTCATCTGATCTGTAGATTTAAAAGACAGCCAGAGAAGGAGAAAGGACAAGCTTTCTGACAAAGTCTTTTTCAGATCCCACAACGTACCATCACCACAACTTGCTGGTGTTACACTCACAATTTTCCTGGCAGAAATGCTTCTGTTAGTCTTAACAGAAAGAATAACTGCCAAAACCTGTAGAAGTGCCCCAGAGAGGGGGAAGATTCAACTCACTAAGAGACCCAAGGTCCTGTGGCAGTAACAGGACTCTGTTGTGTGTGCTGACTTTCCTCATCTCCTCCTCACACACCTCTTTGGTGAGACCTGCTGAAGCAGGGCTCACACCAGAGCACAACATCATGTCCAGGGTTTACTATTTTGCACCACTGACCAATTTTCACCTGCTCTGCAGAGATCAGGAAAGCCTGCAGCTTTTTATCAGCAAGAACGCTGATAAGGGTGCTGGAAACACCTCTTCAGAAAAAATACGGGGTGTTTCAGAGTGAAAAGCACAATGCAGGGAAAGGATTGAGAGAGGAAAGAAAGGGTGAGGACAAACATACACCTTACCGCAAGCTGTGTGTCCAAAACCAGGCCAAACAGGCCAGTGACAGCAACAGGAATGTGAGGGAAAGGGAAAGCTGGTGTTGGTAAGGCTCATGCTGGGTACAAACCACACTTCTGTACGTTCTGCCTCCTGTCCCTGGTAGCAAATTTCTTAAATGAGCCCTAGTTAAAGATCCCAAACGCTCCATCAAGAAACATTGGAGACACGTGTTGAGATGGAAGAAAAGAATAACCAAAAAGATAAACCAAAAGATGAACTGTATTCAGTGCTCCCTTCTGAATTTCCTTTTGAAAACAACACAGATGCGGGCTTTATTACAGCATTTAATCAAAGCTGAATTTCACCCAGAGCATATAGAGTGCTGTGATCCCTTTTTAAAGGGGTTCCAACAGCTCCATTAGCATTCTTGTTTACCAGAGGGTCTAAAATCAGCCATAAAAGTGGCTGTGCTGAAAAGGCTACATATTAAAATATCTGGGCTTATATTTTAATGTAAGAGATCACCAGCTTTTAAGTGCTGGTTGCTTAATATGCTCCCATAACTCAATGGCTTTGAAAGCAATTAGAAAATGGTATAAGCTGCGATTTCCATAGGGTAATATCCCTTCTGAGCGTTCGTGAGTGAAAAGGGAACAACTGTGGATTTCGATAGCAGAGCTCACATGAAAACAGCAGCTGGACACAGTGCAAACCAGAAGGAAGGATGTTTCCACTCTGCTGCCTGAAGAACTGCTGGGTTTTTTTACAAAATAAAGTGCTTAAATGACACTAATTATCAAAGAACTTGTGAAACAGATCGGTACATGTGAATCAAAACATCTATTACCAATAGATTTTAAGGGTTTGGTTAATGGTCCACATGCCAACTCCTCCTTTCTGTTAGGACCTGTTAGAAACACAACACAAACACTGGTTTTTCTCCAAGCTCTAGTTGTAATTAACAACTTCCTCTGTGTAAATGAATAACCTAAAAATAAAATAAATATAATTTAAACTTTTATTTCTCTTTCGCCCAGTTAAAAAAAGAGAACCTGAACGCTATTACCTCCCGGCAGGTCAGGAAAGCAGGATCAGATTTCACTTTTTAGCTAAATAAATAATTTAGAAGGCGGCTCTAATAACTGCTGCCTGCCTTCTCTTTGCTCCTGCTAAGCCTTTTAATACTCGTGCAATAAAAATCTCCACAGTCTGCCTAACAAGTAGCTGAAGCGCAACAGGAAGAATGAAAACTGCCAGCCCGGTACATTGGCCACCGACTCCAAAGTAATTGCTGGGTATTGAGGTCTATATGTCAAGACAAAGTGCCACATTCAGAGGTCCAGCTGGTGGCACTCATCAGGAAACACTCACCAAGCACTGGAGAGTGATTGTGATCCTTAATCAGGCCCTACAAACCCTGGAAATTCTGTTACACAGCTAAAAAGAGAAAAATTGGTAAAGGATGGAAATACACAACAGTCAATAGGTGAAAGTCTTGGGCAAATGCAGAATTGGGAAGCCATCTAAAAAGTGAGGAAACAGCCACTTACTCTACAGTGTTGGGAAGTCTTCCTCCACTGCAGCTCAAGACCTGATACCGTAACCTCAAAGAAACAACATTTTTAATTCTTCCTTATTTGTACATGTAAGGGTAGAGAAAAAGATCTGTTCTGAAACAGACCTAAGAGTTTTTTTCAAGAATAAACTGCAAATGAGGAAAATCTTGAAGTGTATCGCACAGACAGACAAGTCAATGGAATGAATCACAGCAGAAGTATTAAACTCCCATTTCAGGGTTTAGGATTAAAGGAACTGAATTCCTAGCAACAATTAAAAAAGAAAAAGCATGCTGTACTAAAGCAGGTATTAGCAGTAAAATTGCAGTTGCCAAAAGAAAGAAGAAAAAAACCAGAAACCAAACCACAGAACTGAATTTTGAAGAGATCAAAGTAACATCTGACATAACTTCTGCCTTTCTTGCCATGATGTTGATGACTGTCTGTCCAGTAGAAAAAACTTAAAGCCACATCATTTCCTTACAAATGTTTCCCCTTCTTGTTGTGCACGTCAGATAGTCACAGTCTATGTTTTGAGAGGGTTAAATAATAAAAAACCCCATTGAAATACCTTAAAGAAGAAAAAGATGGGTGGAAGAGAAGGGCAGCAGGACAGTGCTGCTCCATCCCAACAGCACGCCAGCAAGACCTCGCATGTTTTCTAAGCCTGAACCTCTCATTGCACCTAACAACGTTTAATCTTACCTCTGCAGTCCACTTTATAAATAAATCAATTATGTTTTCAAAGATGCCCCATTATTGGTAGTACAAGAGGGGTTAGGAAATGGGTCACATCAGGGTTAACCACTCTGAATGAAAGTAATGCGTGCCAGGAAAACATTCAAACACAAATCAACTGAGCTGTGATTTTCCTAGCAAACCATCCATAAGTAACATGCAAACAAAGAAATGGTGTTGATCTCAAACTAAAGTGCCTCTCATTTAGGAAGAGTAAACAGTAACAGGTAACAAAAATAGCTGTAACTTGGCTTTCTTCTCTCCAAACCGATGTCCAACACCTAAATCACTAAAATAATAAAGCAAAACCGATCAGTTGTGTGCCTCTTAAAGTTCAGGATATTCAAAATGATCTGTCTGAGCTTTATAAAGACTAATTAATAAGAACATCCATGTCTCTAATGCCATCAGCCTACTGAACAGAACCAGCGACAGTGACCTCAGCCAACGTTATGACTGGAAATAAAGCCACTGCTGGGTCTCAGAGCAGCAGCAGTTATCTGCCCTTCCCTTAAGAGAAAGAAAACAGGAAAAAAATGAAAATCAAACAGAAGTTTCTGAACTCACCAGGACGCTGCCCTTTTATGCCCCCAAATGAACAATTCATTTCTACTGCATGAACTATTACACCTTTTACAGTCAGTTTCTTTTAGGAACTGGGGGAGGCAGAAAGGGAGACAGAGCTGGCTCCTGGAGGAACGATGGAAGGGGAATCCTCCTGGGCAGAGTGCTTTCTGTCCAGCTGATCCTCTTTCCCCTTCTTCAACGTTAACAAAAATAAAACAAAGTAAACAGACTCATCGTAAATGCCATCAGTCTTCTTCACAAAGAAGGGGAAGAGAGGTAATCAAGATTCACAGAGGCAGAGAGTCGATGAAAACGTCACTTAGGAGCCCTAAGTCCACAGCCATCAAGTACAACCAAAAAACCAGCAGCCAGATGTGCACAAACTCCCTTCTTCTCAGAATGGGCAGGGAAAAAGCATCCAAGTGGGAGATAACAGTGAATCTCATCAAACCAGCCTGCGGCTCACGGCATTCTCTGTTTTACTTTATCCTATGAATGTGGTTACTGATTAAAAAAGAAAAGGCAAATGCATTTTCATCGAGTCTGGAAGCAGAAAGCCAGACAGGAAAGGTCTGGTCCGTTGTGCATGCAAACAGCACAGACAGGAGACACGGTGCAGCACAGAACATCACCTGTTGAAGAGGAGATGCCCTCCTCGAGTTACTCTGGTAACAGCCTCAGGAACATGTGGGGCTTGCAAGAACAGAAGGAGCAAAACGCTACTCACATGAAATGTTTCTTTTCACCCCTCCAAACGCTTTTCAAAGCATAATTAAACCATTTCAGCATTCCCAAGAGCTACGTAAGCAACAAACATTTCAGTTCTACCCATAAAACAAAGCCAAGGAAGGGAAGTAATTTGGTCAGAGTTACGGTGAATTTTAACGAGCAAATTGACACTGAACTTCAAACACCCAAGTTCCTGACTACAGCTCTTGTTAAAGACAGAAAACTTACAATAAAAGTAGCTGAGTTAAAAAATAAAGAGGAATATTTGTGGATCAGAGGTTACTCAATCTGCATACATGAAGTTTCTGGATCCTGAACAGCCCTCCCCGACAAACGTGGGTTGCAGCCCAGAATATCTGTGGTGGATTAATGCAAGCCCCCCAACAGCTGATGGTCCTGGGACAGCAAAGCTGATTTTAATTTAGCACTTAAAAAAGCCCCAACCAACCTAGAAACAGAGAAATACAAACAAGTTGCAAATATTTATTTTTTAAATGCTAAAAGGTTTGGGGTTTGCTTTTTTTTAATTAAGAGCCAGAAAAGGGTAGGGAAGTTATGAGCCAGGAAATACAAAGGATGCAAGGAAAGTCTTCTTTCACTGGTTCAGTGAATGCTGAATTTTTGTTAAAAGTGAAAAATACAATTTAAAATATATCCAGCTGTAAAAGTAACCCTAACCTCTGGTTGAAAAAGAGACACTCTGCTGCCAAACTTTACTCAGGCAGCCCTGTTTGCCAAGTGAGCCTGTGCCATGGGAAAGAGTATGCTTTCACTTACAAGAGTTCTGGCTTGGGCATTTATTAAACCTTCCAACTTTTACAAGTCAAAGTCATGACTTACAACATGACTTATCATAATCTAAATCATACGGACGACAATAAAACATACAGTATTAGACTCAGGGATTTTGAAGTTGTATTAAAAAATGCTGTTCTGCTCACTGATGCATGAGAACCTGGAGGAGGAAGGCAGAAGTGAAAGGGTTTGGTTTTATAGCATCTGCCAAAGTCACAGGAAAAATCAAACTCTGTGTATGCTGACAATGGACAGACAAGTGCAGCTCACAGGAGACTCAAGAAGTATGAAAAGTCTCAGTAATGGTTTAATAATCAGAAACTGGTTTAGTGATCAACTGAAGAAGGTTAATCGTTGACTTCATTAAAGCTTCCCATTAAGGAATGTGGTACAGAATTCAGCAGCCTAAGAACAGAAAAATGCCAGGAAAAGGCTCTTCAGACCCCTCCTAATGAGAACTGTAAGGAGAGACACACCGACAGAAACACAGCCTGAATCACAAGCAGAAAATGAGTGACAGGTAGAGGAAATGGCAGCTTTAGTGGGAATGGCAATGGAAAATAAAGAGTTCTGGATGCAGAAAGAAGGTAACCTAAGAGAAGTAGGAGAACAGCCAGCGGCCACTAGTGAAGGAGAAAATACAAACAGCAGCAAAACAGACTGAAATAAGAGACTTGGGCAATAGCTGGAATCTCAGGGATATGGCAGTAGTATCACTGTGCCTGTATGCTTCACCCCCTCTGGTGAAAAGAAACAGGACTTTACAATGCTGAGCCCAAACTCTGTAGGTAAGAACGGTGAGTTTTACAGACAGATAATTACCAAAGCCCAACGTGCCAGGGCAAATGCTTCCAAAACAAAACCCACGAGTCCTGAGTCCTGGGAACCAGCTTTATTCCCAGGTCAGAGGTCTTCTTAAAAGAAGATAAAAGAAGAAATGCCCAACAGAGACATGCTTTTGGCAAGGGGAAATTTGGGAAAAGCAACAAAATTCTGACACCAACGAGCTTTGTTAATACATAGTTTAGGGCTCATTTGATAAACCAGCTTCAGTTCCACAAAAAACATTATGCTATTTGATGCTGAAAAATAAAGCTGCTGACAGCTAACAGATCTGCAGGAACACTGTCAGGGAGCGTTTGAGGAGGGAGCTGCACTCCTGTGGTATGCCTGCCATCCATCCATCCGTGGGTAACGACAGGCTCCTGTCTCTTGCCGGATGCGCCCGGCTCACACAAAGGACACCGAGGTCTGTCTGTTCGTGCCCTCAGATGCTCCTCTCCTCTCACAGAGGACAGTGACTATTTTGTATTGTCAGGCAGCACTTCAAGCAGGAAAGAAGAATCACATTCCACCCGCCCTGAGCCACTCCTCAAATATAGGAAATAGCAAAGTTACTAAGGTCTTAATCCTCCTAGGGTCAAAGAGCATTCAGTCTCGCAAGCACAATTCAGTATTCCCTCTGCTGCCTACAAAAGTTGCCCCCTGTCCCACAGACACCTGCTGACCAGAAATTGGATGGCAGCTATCACCCATTCCCAGAGACCAGAGGAAGAGCAGGTGGATGGAAGCGGCTGAAGCTCACTAGATGAGCCTAGAACCTTTTTGTATGTCCAACCTAGAAGCAAAAGGATTAGTATGTATTTCCTAGAACTGATAAAAATAAATTAGTGCTTTACCACAAAAGACAGCCCCAGCCACGACAGGCTTTCATCTCCTGATACACTTCCAACTCCAAAACTTCTCAGAAGTTCGATGAGGATGCAGAGAGTAATCCTTAACGAATTCTAAGACTCCAAGTTTATCTAATAGGGCAAATTTACCTGTGTAATTACACCCCTCGAGCTAATCATGGAAATAAATTTCCCCGGAGAAGACAAGCCCTGAAAAAGCAAACAAAGTGAAGGAGGGTGGGGGAGGCTGTGCTGTAATCTGTTCTTTCCCTTGACAGGCAGAGATGTTTCCCCGGGTGTCTGTACCTGTAGTTATGATATACAGTTCAGATTTTAACGTGGGGGATCTAGCAGCCATGTTCTAGGCGTGAGGCACCAGAAACTGTGTTATGAGAAATACAGCACCTTTGGGCATCCATCAAAAGAAAGCAGAAGATCATAAAAAGACGGATATGTAGTGAATAAGTGAAAAAAGCCAGGAAGGAATCCCTGTTCAGAAGCTGTTTTGAAGCAGAAATATTTTTACTGTTACTGGAATTACTGTTTCTCACTATTTTTTTCATGGCACAATGCCACAGACACAGAGTTCGAGCTAACGACCTTTTACATAAGTACATATATATATATTAGGGGTTTTTTAAAGCAGAAGTAAAGAGTAAATTAAACCAGAACCAGAGCCGCCAGCCCGAACGACGCCCGTTTACTGCCGCGCAGCCGGCCCAGCAAACTCCAGGGCTGCAGAGCCCCGCGGAGGCGGGCGGCGGGCTGCGCCCCCTCACCGGCTCTACCCCGCCGCCGGGCCGGGGCTCCCGCAGCGGCGCTTCCACCGTTACACAACGGCCACCGGAGGAACCCAACGCCCCGCTCCCGCCCCGCCAGCGGGATCCCGGCGTTAAGGCCCGCAGGTACCCCCGCCGCACACCGG